>NC_040914.2:12663724-12861303 GCF_004126475.2 Phyllostomus discolor
AGTGTCCCAGGTTCAATTCCCAGCCAGGGTACATTCCTGGGTTGCAGGCCATAACCCCCAGCAACCGTACATTGATGTTTCTCTCTCTCTCTCCCCTCCCTCCCTTCCCTCCCTAAAAATAAATAAATAAAATCTTTAAAAAAAAAAAGGTAAATTTTAATCTGCTAGGAAAAATGTTCCCTCCTGTGGTGTTCACATCTTCCATCTTGTGAGGATTTTGACTCCTAGAAAGCAATTCCACACCTGTGTTCTCATTTTATCCACACCTGTTCAGGAAGACCCAGGAGTCCTGTGACCCAGAGTCATGTCTCAGATTAGTGTTTATGTTATCATTGATTACTGCTTAAACCGTTTTTGTTGTGTTTTTCATGTCCCCTATTTCAGTTGACATTTGCTGAGCTTGTTGCAGCCTGAAAGACTCCAGTTCCATTTTTACTGTTGAGAAATTGCAACCAGTAAGTCTCCCAGAGTGATTCCTGCTCAGTTTCAACATCATTCAGGTACTTTTCTGTTCAACATAATTTTAATTCCAAAAATACGTACAGCACAAAGGCTCAAGAAAGGTCCCGATGTGACTTACAACAGCAAATGGGTTTATAAAGGTCCCTGCAGTCATGGTCACTTGGTGGTATTGCTGTATTTACTAGTCAATAAGAAATGCTGTGTATGAGTGTCCAGGGCACATTTTTAATCTTCATTATTTGTTCATTTGTAGATTCTGTAAATGTGTAATGAACTCAAATTATAAACTTACAAGGCACTATCTGAGGCAATGGGAACATGGTAGTGGTTCAAAGATACAAACTGGACATGATTGCTGATGTCCAAGTATTTATCAGACAACTAATATTTATTTTTTTAATATTTTATTGATCATGCTATTACAGTTGTCCCATTTTCCCCCTTCACTCCCCTCCACCCTGTACACACTCTCCCACCCACTTCCCCCCCTTTAGTTCATGTCCATGTGTCATACTTATAAGTTCTTTAGCTTCTACATTTCTCATACTATTCTTACTCTCTCCCTGTCTATTTTCTACCTACAATCTATGCTATTTATTCTCTGTACCTTTTTCCCCTCTCTCCTCCTCCCACTCCCCTGTTGCTAACCTTCCATGAGATCTCCATTTTGGTGGTTCTGTTCCTGTTCTAGTTGTTTGCTTAGTTTCTTTTGATTTTGCTTTAGGTGTGGTTGTTAATAATTGTGAGTTTGCTGTCCTTTTACTATACATTTTTTTAATCTTCTTTTCTTATTAAGTCCCTTTAACATTTCGTAAAATAAGGGCTTGGTGATGATGAACTCCTTTCACGCGACCTTATCTGAGAAGCAATTTATCTGCCCTTCCATTCTAAATGAAAGCTTTTCTGGATAGAGTAATCTGGGATATAGGTCCTTGTCTTTCATGACTTGAAATACTTCTTTCCAGCCCCTTCTTGCCTGTAAGGTGTCTTTTGAGAAATCAGCTGACAGTCTGATGGGAACTCCTTTGTAGGTTACTGCCCCCTTATCTCTTGCTGCTTCTAGGATTCTCTCCTTCATTTTTACATTGGCTAATGTAATTATGATGTGCCTTGGTGTGTTTCTTCTTGGGTCCAACTTCTTTGGGACTCTCTGAGCTTCCTGGACTTCCTGGAAATCTATTTCCTTTGCCAGAATGGGGAAGTTCTCCTTTATTATTTGTTCAAATATGTGCTCAATCTGTTGCTCTACCTCTTCCCCTTCTGGTACTCCTATAATTTGGATATTGGAACATTTAAAGATGTCCTGGAGGTTCCTAAGCTTCTCCTTGTTTTTTTTTTTTTTTTTTCTTTTTGAATTCTTATTTCTCCATTCTTTTCTTTTTGGCTGTTTCTTTCTTCCTTCTGGTCCACTCTATTGTTTTGAGTCCCAGTTTCCTTCTCATCACTATTGGTTCCCTGTGCATTTCCTTCATTTCTTTTATGGTAACCTGCATTTGTTCATCTAATTTGTGACCAAAATCAACCAATTCTGTGAGCTTCCTGATCACCAGTATTTTGAACTGTGCATCTGATAAGTTAGCTATCTCTTAGTCACTCAAAAGGATGAGTTTGGGGGCACTGATTTGTCCTTCTGTTTGAGCCATCTCTCTTTCTCTCTCTCTTTTTCTTTTTCTTTTTTTTTTTGTTGTTGTTGTTGTGGTTGCTGTTATGATGAAGGGCGGAGCCTTAGGTGTTCACCAGGGCTGGGCATCCCAGTAGCTAGATTGTGACATTGTATGTGGGGGCAGGGACAGGGGCAGGAGGGAACAATGGCATTAGCTCCATTCTCTGTGGGACCTCAGTCCCTTCCCTGGGATCCTGGGTTGTTCACTCTGCCCTGCTCCACAATCACCACCTCACTGGGTCTGCCAGCTGCCGCTTGTGTACTCAGGGTCCACCCGCTGCAATATTGGGTGCCCCAAATACCCCACATGCCCCTGGTTGCCTTATGCACCCAATTCCCCCTGTTCTCCAAGCTGCAACCCATGCCCAGCTGCTCGTCTCCACCCCTCCTACGGATCTGGATGAATGGGTCTATTCAACTTCTTGGCTGTCCGACTTCCATTCAGATAAATTTTCTGTCAGTTCTGGGTGTTATTCTGCCCCTAATTGTTGTTGTTCCAATCTTGGTTGTGCATGGAGGTATGGTGCGTCCATCTATACCTCCATCTTACAACTAATATTTCAAAGGCAGTTTAGGATGCCTTAAGATTTGTAATCCTAGGCAAATCATTGACCTGAATGGGCTCCTGGAGAATTTTTCTTAATCTCTTGGTATTTTTGCCACTCTTCACTATTTCTCACACCTCTCATCAAATTCTTCAGAAAATTCTTAGACTTAGTGCTCAGAACAAATCCAGAAACTGACACTTTTTCTTCACACTGCATCAACTATCTTCACCTGTTACCTGGATGACTATATTTGTCTTCTCATCAAACTCCCTACTTGCAATCCAGCAGTCTCACAAATCCTGGTGAATGAGGAAGCTAAAAATAGTAATATTGTCCCTCCCACTTTCTAAATTGTTTTCCAGCTGGGTTAATCATCAAATTAACAGAGGCTGATTAGCAGAAGGAAACACAGATTTTAATATATGATCATGGAGAATTCACATAGCATAAAAGTTCCCATGACAATGGGGAAACACTAAGCTATAAAACATTTTGAACAAAGAGAAAAAAGGGACAATGAGTCTTATATTTCAGAAGCTAGAATGAGTGCTTTTCATGTCATTGAGAAGGGAAGGTCTTACATGGCAAGAGAATTCTTTCTGGACAACTCAGAATCAGTGGGACATATGAGCGACCTAGTCAATAGTTACTTCCTGAAGCCCTTTTATGTACCATATGTAATGATTTAGCCTAAAGTGAACATCCTGATTTTTCTCCTAAAGCACATTTTCCATTTAGATCTCTTAGAAGGAATGTGGGGAGCTTCAACCGTTTGTTTGTTTTGTTTTGTTTTGTTTTTCTGAGTTTGTTTCTTAATGAAGAGCTTAAAATTAGTATTCTAAAACCAATTTTCAAGGTGGCAGAATGTTGATTTCCTTCAGTGACCACAAATTAATCACATCACTTTTTGTTTTTTCAACCTTTCAGTGGCTCCCCACTTCACTCGGGGTAAAGACAAGTTACTGGCTTATGGTTTCTTTATTTCTGACTTCATCTGCTCTCACCTTCTGATCTCTCTGCTCCAATAAGTTCACATCCTCTGTGCTGAGCCAGCATATTGAAATCACCCCAAGTATGCTTTACTTTATTCTAACATACTATCATACATTATTCCTGTCACTGTTGTTTGGATCATTGTGTGACTCCTCCACTGGCATAATAGGTCTTTGAGGACTGAGTTTTTGTTCATTTTTTTTTTCTAATGATTAGAACAGTGTCAGGGAGATGGTGAGTAGAGGGTCAGTGTCCTTTGGAAAATGAATAAAAAGAAACTACAAACATGATAATGGTTAAAAGGGTAAAAGATGGAGCATTATGACCTCACTCAAGTGGAATTCTGATCTACAAGAAGAACCAGTTAAAACTTTTTTTAAAGTAAAGCATCTGACAGAGAATGAGCCCAGACAAATATAGAGCTCCTGAGGAGGCAGGTAACAGACTCAGCATGTGCAAAGGACAGGAAGCAGGGTCATTCAGTGAAATGATGAATTGTACTGATTCATTTCAGTGGTTAAGAGAGCTAATACAATTGAGGTATCCTGCACACAGTAAGTGCTGAAAAATGGCCAGTATTGCCATTATTGCATTCCTCTGGGTACCCATTTCAGGTCTACCCACATGAGAACAGCAGTGATGGGAAAACCATACATTCTCCTCCTGACTACACAAGCAAATCATGCCATTAAACATTGAATACAGATAGATTGATGTATAAGTGAAAGGATATAAACCACATACATGTAAAGTTTACAATCTGATGAGTGTTGGCATCTGTACCTTCACCCTCCAAATGTATTAACTTCACCCAAAAGTTTCTCACATGCCTTTGAAATCCCTTCCTCTGTTCCCCACCCAACCCCCAGAGTTTGCAGGCAATTACACATTTTCTCTCTTTCTCAGTAGATAAGTTTGCATTTTCTGAAATTTTATATAAATAAAATCATGTAGCATTTTTCTTTTTATCTGGCTTCTTTAATTCACCATCATTATTTTATGAGGTAAAGTATACACAATAAATTTAATCATTATAAAGTGACCAATTCAGTAGCATTAGTCACATGTTGTCTCATTAGTAGCATGTAGTCACATGTTGTGTGAATGGGTCACCATAATGTCTAGACAGTATTGAAATATTTTAATCACATAAACTGTTGTACCATTTGAGAGATTGCTCCCCATTACCCCACACTCAAACTTGTGGAAAGTACCAACCCTAATTCTGTCTTTGCCCCCTCTTCATTTTCTCTCTCATACACCCTGTCTCATGATATCTGCCAGCTTGTACATCTGGTGCTCCCTCTTGTCCCAAAGTCAGGAAACTAATCTGAATTTTCAAAACATTATCCTTTTTCCCAACTCTGTATCTTATGCTCATGCTCATCCTAGTCTGGGAGAAAGGCACCCTCACTTCTCTGTAGGAGTTCCAGTGGCTCTTCCCTCAACAGGTAGAACAGAAGCTCACTCATATGATTCAGCTTCATCCTGAGCCTCCAAAACAAATCCTCCCATATGGGACCATTAGGGCCCCTTAAAACATACAATGCCTGACATCCTCTCCCCTCCCAGGCTTCACAATTTCTCATGTGACTCTGGGCAGACTCCATTCCTCCATGACTTTGCTCTGTGTTCACCTCTCCTTACACACAATCCACCTGTGGTGGACTCAGGCCAGCAGAGTTCTGCCTTGTTGTGCTGAAAGAGAAAATAAATGAACAGGTGACAGAAATCCTGTGGAGAAAGAGTTAACGGCACGGCTACTCTCTCAAGGGGAGAGAGAGCCTATGAGTTCCTGGGCCACTCTCTCAAAAGGAGAATATCCTGGCCTTTGCCTAGACAGGCGTTTATTATTTTTCTCTGGGCTTACATCAGATAAAGATTTATTATCTATTACATAGAATATTGTAGTCTACATTTTAGGTACAATCAAGGAAATGAAAATAACATGCAGAGAGGAATGGCGACAAGCTGATTAGCTCTGTCTTTGGGAGAATTCACACAGGCTTTGTAAATTACCTTGAAGACAGATGATACACATTTGTTGTTTTAGACCAGGGTGATGGAGTTTTAGCAAGAGCAAACCATAACTACCAGAATTCATTTTCTAGGCCCGATTCCCTTGGGAAAACTTGGTTTGAAGGTCTGGCTCCTGCCCACCACTTCGCTTCTGTAGGTTTTCCACACAGAGCTGAGTCACATTTGCCAGACTGAAACATACTGGTTCCCTACACCACCACTAGACAGGTTCCTATGGATCTTAGTCCAGTGCACTCACCAGAGGTCACAGGGAGCAGAAAATGAATAGAACCAAACTAGAGATTTATTTCCCAGTTCCCAATTCTGTTGCAGGCTCTTTAAGGACAAACATGTGGAAGTTGCAAAAGAACAAAGAAAACAAAGAATGAGGACAGAGATGTCTGCCCTGAGCTGCACGTCAAATAGGGCTTGAGAGAGGCTCATTCAGTACATGCCTGTGGGTGGCTGATGTCACAGAGACCTGCATATTTACTAGAGTTGTTGAGGGTAAATAACATAATATCTTTTATAATCTCTGTGATCTTGTTTCTTGATGATGTGGGGAAAATTTATGTGGAAATGAGTACACTGTTGATGGTCAAGGTGCTGTTGAAGGGCATCCTTTCATGCTGCTAGGTTTCTAGGATTCTGAGCAAAGGACACTTTGAGCCAACCTGGGGACCCAGGGGAGTCTGGGGAGTCAGCTCATCTCCTGCTGTGAACATCAAGGAAAAGAGAGGCAAGACTATTGGACACTTGTTTTTAAATTAGCAAAATAAGGAAAATTTAGAATATTTAAAAATATCTTAAGCATAGAGACTTTGTGTAAGACCACACGATTAGCTAGTTATAGGGAGGTTATGTTAAAATAAAACATACATTGAATAAGTTTAAAAAGAAGAGAAAGATTTTATTAAAGACCATGAAATAGGACAGAAAAGCAGAACACAGCTCACCTGAGACAAAGGCTGGACAGACTGTAGAAGAGAAGAGATCATGGGTAAGTGTGTTTGCTAATTGAGTCTACATAAAAGCAAAGCAAAACTTTTCACCAAATTTTGATGGGAAGTCCTTTCATGTTTTGGCTGTAAAGGTCCCCAACAAAGGTATATCTCTACTGAACAGCAGGAAGATTAAAATTCTAAGTGATGGGGCCAGGATTTTGAGACAGATATTGTTTGGTTCTTAACACTGAAAAGAAGCTTTCAAAAAGCCTTCTGAATGTTTCAAAATAATGGATAAAGGATCAGAAATTATCAGATTGCAATTGCATTTTTAATGGAGTAGTATAAACAGTAGGTGTCAGTGGCCTAGATTCAGAAAGGACCCGTGTAAAGGTTCCTGACTCTGAGAGAATTTTAGCCCTCCAGATCATAACAAAAATGCTTTCTTCACAGTGGAGGGGCCCACAGCTAAATCTCTTTCAGCCAAGCCTCACTTTGCACCTCCATCAGTTCCTGGACTTCATGAAGAGGTGTCAGTTCTGAGTGATGTAGGCACAGGGGCGAAATAGCTAAGAGTCCTAGAACAGAGCCAAGATTTAATCTCCCAAGAGGCTGTGCATTAGTATCTCTATGCAATCACCTTATTTTGTTGTTCAAATATCATGTCAAATGAAGAGGAGAATTCTTGACCCTTCAATAGGGCTTCTCTAATTTACTTTGTTCTGATTTGGTACTGAAGTGAAGAGGAACTGACTGTCACCACATAGTTTGTTGTGATGTAGGTTTTCCTATAGAACATATGTTGGGAGTTTAACACACTCTTGAAGTTAGAAAGCTTCACCCTCTGACCTCACTTGGAGTGAAGTGACTATTACATGACCTCGTGTAGAAGCAATGTCGTCTTGGACCTTAGTGTTCAGGTTTTATCTGCACATTGGAAACAGAGTTCAGGTGTGCTACTAGATAGATATTACTGTGAGCAAGAGAGGCATCACCAACAATGCCAAGATTTTAGAGCTGAACCCAGAAAGGATGGAGTTGCCCTTGATTGAAAGGAGAAAGAGTCTGAGAGGATCTGGTGGACAGTTTAGGAAAATGAAGACCTTGGTTGTGCACATGATACATTAGAGGTGCCTTAATAATGACTAAAATAGATACCCCAAAATGGTTTAACTCATTTGCTATTAAACCTGTTTTAAAACACATAGATAACTCAGACACTGAGCACAGCAATCCTCAAAATCTCTGTAAACAAGTTAAATGTGACAGTTCTAGAAGATGGAAGTGGTTTTGTGAGATGTGTGTTGTGCCTTTCCCAGCACTCAGGGCCATGTTGCTGTTGGGTCCTCAGCCGATGCTACAGAGGCTGCAGAAGGGCTGTGCCTGGAGATCAGTGCAGTGTGTGCATTTCTCAGGAAGTATCAGCATGTTTCATTTGTAAGGCAAGTCTTTGGTCCAGTTTTGAAGATCATTCTGGAGGCTCCAACTTTAATGAGCTTCCAAATAGATAAGAACAATAAATTAATTCAAATAAGCAATACTGTCCTAAAAAATGCAGACCACTTATAAACTTGTGTTGATACTGTTTCACCAACTGAGGTGTAAATACTATGCTTCTTGTATTTAAAAAATAACATAAATGCCTGTCAGTTTCCTTCTAATGGCATTTGCACAAAAAGCCACAACATTTGGTTTTCCCAGACAAACCTTAGTCAATGTGTAACACCCAAAGGGGGCATTTTTAATGTGGTCACCTGCAACCCCAATGAGATTTTAACTGCCACTGTGACTGGAGCATGAAGTTATTATTCTCAGTGTGATATTCACAGTGTGAGCAAAGCCAGTTGCTGTGCCCCTTCTGTTGGATATTCTTTCTTTTATCTGCAACATCACCAGACTCTACCATGATAAGCCCCATGTCCCTGTCTGTGCTGTTCAACATGATCACAGGAAGGTCCTGGCTTCCCTGTCTGGGCCACTCTCAAGATGTCTGCCCCAAACAAACACGGCTCCTCAAATGGAACCAAACATCTCTCAATAACATTTTTTAAGGTGCTTATTTTTACGAACATTTAGGACTTATCCAATTCAGTGTTATCTCTCCTGAAAATGAGGATTCATCTGCTTTTTTCCTGAACACCAACAAACAAACACACACACATGCACATGCATGTGCACACACACACACATTCTTACCACTGTGTCTATCTAATATTTTTCTAAAGAGAAATATTTATTATAGACTCTTGTGTTTGTTTACTGATATTCACATTCAAGCCAACTAACTTTTTTTTTAAATTTAAAATATCAGAAATGGAGAAGCATCCTTCTGTGAGCTACAGAGGTGGGGGAAATGTGGACCTACTCATTAGACACTTGTAATGACAAAAATAGCGTGAAAAATCCAAAAGCTCCTCCACATGCCTTTAAATTACTCCTTGTTCTCTTGTGTTGGTATCCTGCTCTGGTCATCAGGTTACAAATTGCATACCCCACTGGGATCAAAACTTGTTTTTAAAATACAGGTAACTCCAAGAAGCAAAACCAGGAATAGTACCAAATGAAAATACAGGGCTCTTTGTTCAAAATCATTCAGAATTCTATGATGGCAAAAGCAGAGATTTAACCTACCACAGGCTATTCTAAGTGACTTCACAGATTGCAAGCCCATTAAGCTGGACATTTGTAGTAATAGAAATGGATGTGTTCAACCACCAAGTCAGTTCCACCCCAAACTCATCATAAAATGCCTACAGAGCTTCAGTTAATATCATACTTGATGGTGAAAACTAGAGGCCTTCCTGATAAAGATATGCTAAATGACAAGTTTTTTCAAGTGTCTAGACATATGCTCTGAAAGGTAAAACTTCATGCCTGCTGATATTGATGCTGTAAGACAGTGGCATCAGTAATGACAGTGACACCAGTGACAGCATCAGCTTTAGTGATCACAAGTTTAAGGAAAGCTTGAGCTGTGGGGATGCCAATATCTGTGACCATTCAGGGATCTGCTACATCTATGAGACTTTCATGGCTCCAATAGTCTGGGACATGCTGCACTTAACCTCCAGAGTGACCAACAAGCAGCTGTGCTTGACTTCAGTACTGTGACCTGTCACATAGCTCTTATGTGTAGAATCACAGACAGTCCACTCTGACTGGAAGATAGAGGAACCACTTGCTTTCAGCTTATCTGGGCCCTCAGTCCCAGTCCTCACATGCACACTCCATTAGCCACCTTCTTGGTTGTCCTCAGGCTCCTTGTCAGACTTTGTCCTTGACACACAAACTTCCTGGGGCCTGACTGTCTTGTTAACTCAGCTGAGTGAAGTCTTGAGGTACAAGGGTGAAATTTGGCTTCTCACAGTTCTCCCAGGCCATGTGAAAACTGCAGCCCTCAGAACACACTTTGAGAAACAGCTGAACACTTCTCTGCTGGGTCAGATGTGGACTGAACACTTCTGCCTTCGATTTGATTTCACCATGAAGGCTGCTCTGTATTCCCCACCTACATTAGTCTCCTTTCCAACCCCTTTTGTAGTGGGACTACCCCATACTTCAATCACCTTCCAGATGCCAATCCAAAAAATAACTTCACTCTCAATTCACCTGCAGTCTCTCTAGCTTTTAGTGATGTACTCTTCTCCAGGAGGTACCAAAAGACCAAGAGATCAAACTTAGCTTCATAAACTATGGGCTCATTCCTAATTCCATGGGCATTGGTCTGAACTAGGACATTTGAGCTAAAGTCCTGGCTTTATTACCAAAGTTTCCTGTTACATCTTCTTAACAAAAAGAACAGAAATGTACTAATCTTATCCAGTTTTTTCTTGTTGTTGTTTTGTTATTGTTGCTCAAGTATAGTTGTCTCTCCCCACCCTCAACCATTCTGTGCTCCATCCCACCCCAGCTATTATCCCACCTCTCTCCCCTGATCCCATGCCCTCTTGGTTTTCTCCATGTGGTGTTTACAATTCTTCCTGAAAATGCTCCCTGCTTTCCCTCTGTTATTCTCCTCCTGCCTCTCTTCTGGTTCCTGTCAGTTTGTTTTTTTATTTCAATGTCTCTGGTTATATTTTGTTTGATTTTTTGTTTTGTTGATTAAGTTCCACTTAAAGGTTAGATCATATGGTATTTGTCTTTCACTGCCTGGTTTATTTCACTTAGCACACTGCTCTTTAGTTCCATCCATGCTGTCACAAAGGTAGGAGCTCCTTTCTTTCTTTCTGCTGCATGGAATTCCATTGTGTAAATGTACCATGCTTTTTTGATTCTTTCACAAAAAAGTTTTATTGTCATATAAATAGCAATACTGGAGACTTTAGAAATCTTCTGAAAGATATCTAAAAGAAAGTTAAGATCAGTGTTGCTACCCACACAGGTGTCCTCTTGTCCATTCCCATTGTCTACAACTGTGACCAGGTGCCTCCCCATGTTTGCATGGAGAAGTGACAGAGGTCAGATTCTGTGAGCTTATCACCTGCTCTCACTGGTTATCACAGGGCAACTGCTGATTCTCTGAGAGACACAATGTTAACTACACTGTGGACATAACACAAGTGAGGCCAAACCAAAGCAGAGGTTTTGAAATGTGACCTTAAATCAACAATAATGACAATGTCAGCTCAAATTTCTGAATGCTCATTGACTTATTGTAAATCTCTTAATAACTATTTACCTGCAGACAAATGCATTATAATAAAGCAAATAAGTTTAATTTGAGTTCAATAATACAGAGGAAGAAGGAGGGTCAAAAGTATATCACATGTAGGAAAAGGGGATGACTTTCCACCCACATCGTAGGGTTTGATGCTCTACACTTGTAAACCCCAGCATCTTCCCTCGTGACTGGGCTTATGGTGACTCTTCTGCCATCTGCGCTCAGCTTCCTTCTGTCTGTGAACTTCAGATACATGTCATTGAACAGCCACTGGACAGACATTCCATGTGTGTAGCAGGTCAAGACCACATCCTCTTTATTCTCTCTGACTCCATAGCTGCTAGCTAGGAGAATAGGCAATCTCAGATGATCTGTAGAGAAACAGAAAATGTGAATATTTGAGAATGTTCCTGAGACATGGAGCCATGCTCCTTCCTCAGAGATCTGCACCACTCACAGTTCACAGTGAGCTATGTAAAGGTCACCAGAGTATGGTCCTGACATTTGCAGAAAGAAAATTGTCTAAGTTCAGGTGACAGTATGTAAAGTGAAAGATGCACCTCCTCTCTGAGTCCGTATAACCTCAGGGGGATTCTATACCGTTTCCCTCACTCTTCTCTGTAGTAGAAGCACACAACGCTTCTTCCCAATGCATATGGCTCATAACCTCATCATCAGGTATAATTTTTCTCTCATGAGCCTTATTGATCTTTACCTAGAATGTTTTTTTGACTTCACAAAACTTCAGGATTCACTCCTTATATGAACATTTATATACTTTGGGGAAGGCAATAATACCACCTTCATCCATCCCTGGGGTCAAGGGAAGTTTACAGCAAGTGGAAAAGCATTCAAATTTTGTTAAATTATTAGGCATTAAGGATGGCTCAAGCCAGTGTTCATGTCTTACACCTTGTGCTCTGTATCATATGCTCTTCTCTGGACCATTCAAGTCATCCTTTCTCCCCTGAGGGCTGATGGGGGCTGTGCAAATGCAAAATCAGTGTCATATAGCAAGTGTGGAGCATGGGCTTTCTGAAATTCTTGTCTTTGTGGCCATTTGTGTTAGGTGGCTATGAGATAGAAATGTGGAAAATGTTAAATTTATTTTGTGTGTGAAAATGATGATTAATACCCCAGGGCCTAAGACTAATTGCAAGAAAGACTATTTGCTTAGAAAATTAAAAAAAAAAAGTTCTGAGATGATTGTCTTAGTTTCTGGAGGCACAGAAAGCCTATACCTCATGGCCAGATTTTAAAGGACTCTGTATCCAGGTTCCAGGTGCCTGTGGCACCAGGTTCCAGTGATTTTGGATCATTCATTCAGTCCACTCACTCATTCCTCATTTATTTCTTCCTAATTCATCAACAGCAATTCAGTGTTTGTTACTTATTGGTCCCTGAGCTGGTTTCAGTGATAGAGTGAGGAGTGAGAAGACAATGTCCTTTCATTTATATCTGCTGGGAGAGACTGAACCAAAACAGGAAATAAATAAGTGATGTCAAATAAAGTGCAGGGAGTATGGATGGGACACCTGAGGGAGATGCCTGGGTAATGTATACAGTGATTCTGATTGTTACTCCAAGTAGTTTAGTTCTAGAGTAAAAATAGATATGTCTCCATGTTTTCACTCCACAAACCAAATTGTATTCCTATGAGCTGAGTTCATTTAATACAAGAAAGTTTCTGAACCAGGATTTTTGGTCTTGAATCCAAAGACCCTCTTCTATGGTGCCCAAGGTAGAGAAATTAAGTCTATGGCTCCAGACAGCCCAAAAGTGACTCTGATGAACTGCTTATATTCTGTATGACTCTGCTGTAGTGACTATACCTCCCTGTTCCTCAGTTTGTTCTCAGTGAAGAAGGTTGTTGCTGTGTTAACTATAAAATACTGTCAGTATCTGACCTACATCTTGAAATAGAAGAGCTGCTAAAAAGAAGCATCACTTGTTTATAGACTCCCAGATCTCTTATAGGTCTGGGCTGATCCCTTGTGAATGAGGACTTTCCAGGAGCATCGTTTTTCCCTCAATTTCTTTCTGGAGATGCTGACTTTTTTCTGAATCTTCCTAAGTTCTCCAGGACCATCAGCTATATCCACAGACATTGTCTAACTGCACTCTCCACACACAGACTCGGGTGATGCCAAACTCCATTTCTGCCAAGATGTGAGTCTTGGGCCTGAGCCAGAACTGGTGACAGGCTCAGGAGCCCTATGACTCAGTCCCATTAAACTATTACACACTCAGCCCTTTCGAGGACCCCACACCCAACCTGGAAGAGGATGTCTTACATCCCTGGCATCAAGAAACCTGGCACAGGGTTCTGGGGAGAGTTTTCTGAGCTTAGCTTTGTGTGAATATTAGGAAGCTTCTCAGACAATGCTCTGACCTAGTATAGCAGAGTCAGCCTCAGGTCAAGTTCATAGGAACATGCTCAGGAGCCTGAACTGAGATCGGTCTCCCTCTGCTGAGTTCCTCTCATAAGACTGACCCTTCTGTCAGCAGTGACTGCCTGCAGGGCTGCAAGTTGGGAAGGGAACTAAGATCTTAAGAAGTTTTGTCTACACTGTATTCTGCATTAAATGTCAAAACCAAACCTGAAACAAAATGCAGAGTGGAATGGAGGTAGTGTTCAGGGCTGTCATACCTATGTGTGAAGTAGGAGGCACCCCACCCAACCCCCAGTCTTCAGAGAGCAATTACTCACCATATACATCAAGTTGCCCAAATCCTATTTCTGTTTCTGAATCTGGAAAGTGGGCCACTATGGTGTACATTCCTGAGTCCATCATGGTGACATTCTTCAACAGCAAGGATCCATCTTCAGCTAATATCTGTCTTCCGTCATTTTGAGGACCATTTAAATGGAAACATAATTTCGGAATAAAGAATGTGATTACATTATTTTTATCAGTGCCTTTCCCCTTGTACCACACGAGAGCTACAGCCTGAGGAGTCTCACTGTCGATTTTCAGAACTACATCCTCCCCTTTTTTACAAGAGGTTGACACAATACTGAGTTGGTCTGTGCTGGGAAGCCTCCAGAATATGAAAAGTAAGACTAGGAAAAAAGAAAAAAAAATGAATCAATATTTGTATTTCTGTATTAGTACATGAATCCTGAACAGTCTCTTTATCTCTCAGCTTTTGTCTACAGGTGAGTATGTGTCTCCCATGGTCAAGGTCAACAGCATGGCCCCCATTGTTTCAGCAACTCTGAAACTGTTATTTTTTTTCTGTTCCAAATACTCATCTCCAAGTGCTTGTCTTGGTCATTTCTTCAATGTGCTTAAATCAATGCTGACTCAGGGGCAATTTTAAAAGGCATGTTTCCTGACCACTGTCTCAAAAGATTTTCTGCTTTCATTTTCTGACCTGTCCTCTGTTTTGTTTTGTTTTGTTTTTCCCCATGGCTGTTGTAGGTACCTGACCTCATATCTGCACCTTTCCTTATCCCTTTCTCCTCCATAGAACATGGGATTTCTGACAGCAGGTTTCTCTGATCTGGTACCTTCAGTGGCTGCAACAGCCTGGAAATACCTGGGGTTGAATGAATGAGTTTTCCCAGGGTCTCAGGAAAAATCATGAGGTGTATTTGCCCATTTTTGAAGTTTGTTATAAAGACAATGCCTAGAGCCCCTGGTTAAATTTTTACTGCTGTTTCCTGACAATAATAATGATCATTATTATCAGTTTTCATAATTCAATACTCAGTGATGAATAACAGGAAATAAACAGCAACTGAGGGCTTTCACATATCATCACTTCTAGATTATTCGTAATCTTGCTTAGCCCTCTTCCCTATCCTACTGTGTTCCTTTCTCCTTCACTCTCAGGTCAAAACAGAAG
Source organism: Phyllostomus discolor (assembly GCF_004126475.2). Taxonomy (NCBI): domain Eukaryota; kingdom Metazoa; phylum Chordata; class Mammalia; order Chiroptera; family Phyllostomidae; genus Phyllostomus; species Phyllostomus discolor. The sequence goes on from NC_040914.2 coordinate 12,678,866, forward strand.
CCTTCTCTTTTTTCTCAGAGCACTGGTCTCTTAAGCAGACCACATCCAATCTCTGTGTTAGATCCTTAGTCTACTCCAAGAACTTGTCTCCTACTTACCAACCAGCAGGAGTCCTTGCCAGTGGACAAGTCCTCTGTGCATAGGAACTGAAGAGGACCCCATGGTGTATGTTGTCTGCTCTGTAGCTGTTGCTCTGAGAGAAGCTTGAGGTTTGGTGAGGCTCACAGGCACCTCTGTCCAGAATGGTGCAATCTGCTGTGTGTCCTACCTGTGTGCTGAGCTTTATTCTGAGGCAAGTTTACAATTCTTGTCATGTGAGCTGGGGGCAGGAGTATTCACATGACCATCCCACTCCCTGCTCTAGTTTTTGTCACCCTTGACCTTTCTAACTAGTACTGCCCCTGCTGCAATTTGGTTCCCTGGGAACTCCTGAAGCCTCTAAACACCACACAAAAACACATTCAAACACATGTGCTCATGCATAAACACTCTCACACATATACCCACTCTCATCCTCTATTTGGAAGAGCACAAGCCTGGGGTTTGTGGATTCAGGGATTTCTCCACAGGTTCTTAATCAGGCAGGTGTCCAGTAGTCTTTCTCACATCTCTCTCTCTCTCTCTCTCACACACACACACACACACACACACACACACACACACATTTGACTCCTCCCTTCAGAGCCAGACTTCTTGAGCTAAGTCACAGAAACCTGTCACAAGCAAGTCACTCCTGCTCTTCATCAGATCACCTGTGAAATATTGTAACACTGCAATGCCCAGGTGACACCTAAAAAAATGCAGCTTAAGCAGCTGTCCAACTAATGTGGGTGCCCATTCAGAGTGAGATACCTAGATGTGAAAGAAGAACCACCTCTCCTCCTCTCCTGTGCACAGGGGAAGTCTCCAGATTCTGTTAAACTACAGATTCTGACTGAGTGCAGTGGTCTAGAGACTCTGTATCTGAAAAGCTTGAGAGGAGGTTGATCTTAACGGTCTGTGGAGCTCACTTAAAGTTGCAAGGCTGAAGGGTACACAAGTGTCTTGAGAGGATGATACAATAATAACAGCATTGACTTCTGCTGTGTTTTTAGCTTGGGTCTGTCAGCACCAGACAGAGAGCCCCAGATATCAATTAAAAAAGGGGGATTATTTGTTTGTGACACAGAAACACAGCTGGATACCAGGTCTTCCCCATGTTCTCAAAAGCTCTCTGGTTTTATTTCTTCCCACATGAAAGTAACAAAAATAACACTGGTGATGAGAAGTGGTGAAGCTTTGTGACAATTGCAGAAGGGTCTGTTCTTCTATCTGAGGTGGTCCCCAGACAGGCTTTTGCTTCCAGGGGTAAAAACTCAGAACCAGATTGAGTGTGGGCTGGGAACCAAAGTGTCCCAGGTTCGATTCCCAGCCAGGGTACATTCCTGGGTTGCAGGCCATAACCCCCAGCAACCGCACACTGATGTTTCTCTATCTCTCTCTCCCCCTCTCTCTCTCTCTCCCTCTCCCTGCCTTCTCTCCCTAATAAATAAATAAATAAATAAATAAATAAATCTTTAAAAAAAAAACAAAACAAAACTCAGAACCAGAATTCTCAGTAGGACATGCAGTTTTAGATTTGAAGTGCGAAATGTCCTCTGTGTCCAAAGAAGAAGGGACTGTGGTGAAAAGTTGGATGTCTGTGGGCTGCCTGGTTCACAAGAAACAGTTTCAGGTACATCATTCCTCTCTAAGTCTGTTTTATGGAGCTGTTCTTCTGCTATAGGCTATTGGGAAAACCTCTGAGTTATCCATGAGCAGATTCCTTGTGGTCACCAGATTTGTCCATGGATGATACCAGGCATGGAATAGAGAGGAGCACAGAAACTCATGAGATAAGAGGTGCTCCTAGGCTCTGTCAACATAAAAAAAGTCCAAGTTTATACAGCAATGCAATGAGTTTATCTGAGCCAAACTGACTTCATATGTCTTGGAGAAACCTCTACAAGTCTTTGAACAAAGGCAGTTTTCAAGCTTGTTTTATACATTATCATCAAAGTAGAACATGATAAAATTTGGATAAAATCCAGAAGGAGTTAAAAGAAAACATAGCAAAGATATTCCCAGAATTGGGGAAAAAAGGCAAAATGGAGACATATATATGTTTTCCATTGCTGGGTAGAGGATAATTAGCATTTATAACACACAGAGAAGGTGCACAGGAGACCAGATAATATAAAGGATGCTGTGGTCTCATGCTCTTGTCCCAGACTGTGACATGAATGGTCCAGCCAAGAAAATCCCTCTGATGTGTCAATGTTATGCTATCCAAGATTCAAAAACAAAAACAAAAAAAAGTCAGTGTTCACTTAAATTAAAGACTGATCTTTCTTAAGGAAAATACAGTCCTGGGTTGTAACCACTCGCCAAAATAGAAATTTCTGATCACAATATTTTGTGAGGATTGTAAGGCCCTCAGCTTGTCAGGGTTACTTCACAGCCCCTTTGTGTTAACAGTCTCCAGAAGTAGCAGGTGGGACAGAGCAGTCAAGAGGGAGGACCAGAGAAAGGCCTTTTGGAACAGGGGGTGAAAATCAGGCTACTTCTCCATCTTTGTCAAAGCCCGGTTCCTGTGTGTATTTCCTGTGTGTCTCAATATTGCACCCTAGAGGACAGAAGTAGACCCGCAGCCAATGTCAGATGCTGCACAAGGTCACTGACAATTATAGGGTGAACCCAGTGAAAAGGCAGGCATTGTCCAAAATATTATGAGACCAGTGTCAGGAGAACTGTCCCACCAGGGGCAGGTGCTGAGTCAGACAGAGCCCTATGCTTTCAAGTATCCAAAAGTAGGGCCTGGTGAATGTTCTCCTGAGGCTTTTGGAAGAGGGTGCTGGCCTGGAGGGTCCATCAAAATATGTCCTGTGTGTCCACCATCACTACCTTGGCATGTTGCATATAAGTCATTTCTGTGTCCCTGTCTGCCCACAGGGCCCAAGGGCAGGAGCATCTCCATGTGAATGAATACTCAACCAGGGAGGGTCTCTCTGTGTTCTTTTGTTAGGGGAAGAGAGGTTCTTGTAGAACCCTCAGCCCCTCTGAGATGGAAGCAGCCACAGATTCTGGGTTCTCCTGTCCCATTCTGCATAGGAAATTTCCCTTGTTCCTCAGGACATCATGACCTACAAAGATGTCTTTAGAAACAACAGGCTGGTGTCCACCAGATCAGGAATTTGGGGAATGAAAAGTCATCCCAGATTCCCGTAATTAAGGGTATGCTCTTTCCTCCCCTGGCAGTAACTTTACCAGGGGTTGAGGATCCAGAGTTTCTGTCTGATCAGCTGTCTGTGAGAATAGGAAAAACACAGGTCCTGGTTGTTGAGATGTAACTCACAAGGTGGGACTGTGAAGGACTGTGATTTTGAAGGAATGCAAAGCAACCCAACCCCCATTGTAAGGATGTTCCTTTCATTCTTCCTGACACATGAGAAATAAAAGCCTGATCACAGGATGTTTTCAAGGAGACCATGGCCTCCTCTCATGCTGACACCAAAGCCTTTGTTTCTATGAGAAATGTAATTTCACTCCAAGTGTCATGCAGAGTGACAGGCTCCCAGTGGGCTATTTCCCTTTTTGATTTAATGTGTGTTTACGGAGCATCTGTCATATGTCAGGCTCTTGGCTGGGCCCTGGAAATTCCAAACAGAATAAGACAAGTGTGGACCCCACGCTCATTGGCTTTACCCTGTAACAGAGATAGGCTGTTAGGTAAATCATGGCTCTAGGAACTTAATTATAATCCAGTGAAGGACCTCAAAACAAAACTTCTGGTCCTTCCAGAGTATGCATTGAATTTCAGCTAATCTTGGGAGCATGAAGAGCACTTCTGAGAAAGTCACCTCCTGGCTGAAACCTGGAGAGTTAGTGGACATTTATTCCATATAGAACAGAGGGTGTTAAAAAAAAAAAAAAAAACCTTCCTTGGAAGATTGACCTTTTTAGTGGTGATGCTTGGCTGGATGGAAGAGTATACAGAGTCCATTGTGGGATCTTGAAGAGTTAGAAAGACTGTGGAATGAGGGACACTGTTGGGGTTGGTCCCCTGCTGCCCTCCAGGTGCTGTGGAGGTGGAGTCACCAATACCCCAGAGAGGTTCCTTCTGCAGAGTAAGTGTGTCACCCCATGTGGACATTTAGAAACATGGGCAAGAACATGCCATGTTATAATTGGGTATCTTTTTTTTTTTTTTAGTATTGGACTTTTTATTCAATGTATATTTTAGGCAATATTTCATAGATGTATACATAATTTTAATATAGCAATTGAATTATTGTTGAATATAATGACCTTAACATATTGAAAGTATGGAATTTATGAAGTGTTTTCAGATGCATGCACCAGATAAGTTGTACAATGAAAATAAAGACCATGCCCCTTACTAATAAACTATTCTCATGCCCTCTTGTAATCACCTTCTTCACCTCTCCACCTCCTTTTTTAGTGTTAAGGAAATTCTCTCCAGCTTTTTTTTTTTTCATTGTAAATTCAATGGCATTTTCTGGAATTTTCAAAATTTTTATTAAAAAGTCTTTAATTTGAGGCTAAAGTTGGTTATATTGACATAGATCTTTCTTTTTATTCTCTAGTTATATCTCATTCCAGGGATTTATTAATTTTGTTTACCTCTTCACACTTCAAGGACATCTGTGTTATTTCCTATTTTTGTCTCTTTCAAGTAAACCTGCTATGAACACTTGTGCAGAAAAATATTCAATGCAAAGAATCATCACTTATAAAGCCATTGAGTAGCTATAGAAATAGAAGTTAGGGAGTTACCCCTGGTCTCTGGTCTCAAGAGCGCATGGCCACAGCCCCACCCAGAGGGACAGAAACACCTGCTTCTTCACATGAAGCTGTGTCTGCTTCATGTGCCACCATCAGTCAACACAACAGCAGAAATGATGGTTCCATTTCAGTTCCAACTTCTAAATTATGATCCAGTGTACCTCAGAAACTCCATTTAATTCATATCTGGATTCTGAATCACTAGGAATAGGGGAAAGTTAGTGTTTAACTTTACAATCCCTCTGATATAAGGGCAAACACCCACAAAATAGAACCCAAGTGTCCTCTGATAATACAGAGCATGTCTGAGCCCACCTGCAGGTTGTGTGACACTGGGTGAGTGACCCTACCTGGAGAAGTCTCAGGTTTCTCATGTGATTTCATGAAAATGTGTTTGATGTTCTTTCTTGGATTTTAGAAAAGAGCAGCTAACTCTGTTGGACTTTTCCAATAAGTGATGAGGGTGATAAGAGTGTTTTTTGTTGTGATGACACAACTCTAGGCAGGCCTGTGGGTAGTTGCTGAGTGAGGGCAGGTCACCAAAAAGACCAAGTTCTGATCAGAAGCTTGGAATTTTCAGCTGTCAACTTTAAGAAATGTTTCAACCTGAGAGAAATTTTTACAACTCTACTTGGGCCAAACACGATGATCATTTCTGGAAAGCAAAACCACAATGGACTGAAAGAATGTTCTGAAACATGGCAGTGTTATCCCTTATTTTATGCAGTACAGTGAAAGCTGGAGGCCTAAGGGGTTACATGAAATCCATGGGCTATCCATTAAGGAGTGGAAGGATGCAAAGTAGAGAAATCTCTGAGACTGGGTAAACAGTAAATCAAATGGACACAATTGTTATGTTGGTTGGTACAGGAAAGATAGCAGTTAATAATAAACGCAATAACCATAGTAATGAGGAAGTATGTGGTCTCTGCTATTGTGCAGTGAGGGGTCTGGAAAAAAAAATTACCCTGAAATATTAAAGGTATGTTCGTATAGGGGCAAAAATAAAAATAAAATAAACACCCTAGTTTAAGGTAAATATTGACTTTTGTCAGGAAAGATACTGGCCTATGATATGACTATTCCCCAATATTCAATTTTGGTTAAATTTTTAATTTCAGACCATCCTATGGTTACTTCATGTCTCTGAGTTTCTGAGTCCAACCACAAAGGCCTCCCCTGAGCTTCTCAGCCATAGTATGTGGTCCCTTTCTTGTCAACACTGCCCCTTTTTGTTATAAATCAACCTAAAAGATGCTCCCTTATTGCAAGTCTGGTGGGAACTCCTCACAGGTTAAAAGAAAGGACATTTACCCTCCCCCCCAAAAAAGAAAAACAATTCAGTGGATGTGCCTCAAGAAGTTTGCAGGCCGCCCTGGATAGTTAGCTCAGTGAACTGAGCATTGGCCTATAAACTGAAAAGTCATTGGTTTGATTCCCAGTGAAAACATATGCCTGGGTTGTGGGCCAGGGCCCCTGTTGATGGTGTGCAAGAGGCAACCTATCAGTTTTTTTCCTCAGACATCGATGTTTCTGTCTCTCTCCTTTCTCTATCGACTCTCTAAAAAATGAATAAATAAAATATTTTAAAAAATAAAAACAAGAGTGCATAGAGTGTAATCTGAGTTGAGTTTTATTGCTTTCAAAAGGTGCAAATTTTAGGTGAGTTCTCAGGGAAGATCTCAAGATATTATTCATCAGTATTTTCAGGTGTGCCCTTTCAGGGTGTGGTCTCCACTATTTGGCCAGTACCAGGCCAGAAGGTCTAAATTGAATGAGCAGCTATATGTCAGAAGAGGAAAGGCCACACTGCAAGCAAGGTCCAGCACATTTTATTTATTGCAAGAAACCTGGGTCTTTCCACCTGGGTAAACTTTTGCAACCAGCTGTAAATTGTTCAACCACTTTGTTCAGCCATTTTTCTCAATTTCCCCATCTCACTTGAAAATGAATATTTCTAGCTTCTTACTAACCTGCCTCAAAAGTAAAACCACAAAAGAGCATTTTTGGTAAAATAGAAGATATCACATATGCCTTTAGACATTATTAACAATTGTGCTATATTCACACTGAGAAAAGCCCAAAGAGCAACTATAATTGTTATTGTGACTAATATTAGCAGATATGTAAATATAATCAAACTTATAATGTTCAACCTCAATTTATAGTTATAAGGCCTTTGTCAATGTCTTGGCATAGCTGTTTCTCTCTGATACTAGCAACTTCTCATCCTTGAAATATGTTTGTTTAAGATAAGTAGAGGCAAGCATCAGAGACAGAGACAGGTGTTCTTTGGCTGTTGGGCACCTGATAAGGTTTTTTCCAACAATGTTGGTGAGTGTCCTTAACTGATGTCTCCTCCATTGGACCAAATGTGTCCTTGTTTGAATTTGTCATCATTGCCTAGCAGTGCACATGTAAAATGGATATCACTAATTTATCATTCATTATAAATTAATTAATAAGTTTTTGATAATAATGCAGAGTGTCTCATTTAGTAAGGTTAATGTATATGTCTCTCTGTTTAGATTTATAAGGCAACCAGTGACTACTGAATGAGTAATAGGGACTTAAGACTTGGAAAATTTTAGCTTAAGGTAAATAGCCATAAATCTAGCAACTAATGTGTATGTTAAGCTTTTGTTTCAGAAACTACAGATAAGGCCCATCCTGGCACCTGAGAAAAAGCAGCTGACCTCCTGGGGCGCTGGCTAGAGATTACCGCCTGGAGACATCCATACCGGAAAGAAGCAGGCGACTACCCCTCCCCCTTGGAGACAGCTAATTGCCCAGGACAGAAATGCTGCAGCTGTTAAATTTCAAAGCTCTCACCGACCCTTATTTTTCCTCCCCCAACCCCTTTATAAAAGATCTGGCCAGGAAAGAAAGGGGAAGATGGTTTGTTAGGGTATGAACCTGCCATCTTCTTCAATCGCTGGCCATCTGAATAAAGCACCCATAAAAGATTCAATCACTATCATTGCTTATTGGATTTGGTAGTGATTGGCAGTCCGAACGCAGGTGTCTTTTCTGGTTACATGAGGAGAAAAGCTATGTGATTATCAAGAGGAGTAAATTTCAGTTTAAAGGGCTTTTTAGCTAATGGGGGTTAAAATATTCTAAAAAAATATTTAAATGTTTTAATTTCACATATTCTATGTTACAACAATCCAGAAAATTATGGTGATAGGCAGAATGAGAATATTATGAATAGGCCATATATTAGAAGTGCAATGCATTATTTACCTAGTGAAACTGAAACCAGAAAAGACACTGGCATTCAAGGCTGCCTGTCACTACCAAACCCAATAAGCAATGACAGGGATTGAAACAAAATCCTTAACATATACATTACTTGCTTGGCTTATAACTTTTTACCTTAAACTAAAATTTTCCAACTCTTGAGTTTCCTATCATTCCCAACTGTTAGTATTAAACTATCTCATTTCTATGAGATCAGCTTCATATGGAAGTATTCATTTTGTTGTTGGGCATGCAACTTGGCATTGAGCTGTCCAGTGTGGGGTTTAGAGAAACATCTGATTGCAGACCTACATAAGGAGGCACATTGTATGTAACAACAAGCTATGATACTGAAGAAAATGACAAGAATAAAAAACATTAAGAAATGCCTCCTGAAGACCAGGTTTACTAGGCAGTAATGGGGTTAGTTCAGACAAATCAGTACAAAAGAATCCCTCTCTCTGTTTTATATTGAACACTACATCATTTATTCACTTTACTTTATGCTGTATGAGCCGTGAACTATTAGTTAAGGTAAAACAGCAGAGTTCTCTAAATTCTCCACATCCATGATTATGCCTTAAAAGAAGGTAGACTATAGCTGTATGATTTTCCAGTACTGCTTCTCTGACTTGTCCTTGTTCTTGACTAATGGCTCTAATGGCTTGGGAGGTGACATTTAAAGCTTTCACCACAGTGCAGGCAAATTTGCTTATTTCTACATTCAAATAGGTTACCATGGCTGGTATTACAAATATAGTTAAAAACATATATTCAGCAGGGCTAAAAATGTGTAAGTCACTGATACAATTTCGTGTAAGGGAGAGATCTTGTCAAACCCAGGTCAAGTGGGGTTTCTGAGGCATAAACACTGTCAATCTTCTAATATGGCATGGACCCCCAGAACTATTTTCTAGAACATGGGAATTGGGAACATTATGGATGAAATGAAACATTCACAAGGACTACCGAGCCTGGTGGAGGAAAAGGGACAGCATGGTTTTTCTCTCAAGGGGAGCAAAAGCCTCAGCCCTGCCTCCAGTGAGCTTTTATAGTCTTACTGGGCACATTATAAGAACATCCTCATTAACTATGCACAGACTCCCTTTAGGTGGTTACCTTTTACAGAAATCGAAGGAGGCAATGCTCCTAATCACATCACAAAAGAGGGGTATTTGCAAATGAAAAGGCAAACATAGTTGGACTGGATACACTCATCCCTGGAAAGTTAAGCATGGATTTTAGGAAGCTGTTTTGCAGTAAATGTCCTCAATTCAGGGTGAGGGACTTTTAGAAAAAGCAAGACTCATAGCGGCCTAGGTACATTGCAGGCCTGATTCCCCACAGTAGAACCTATCTGTGGGTGTGTGTCTTATGCATCTCTGAGTGGGAGCTGGGCCCATGCCACCCAGAACAGTCTACTACAGGGAATAGACAGTCATTCCACATATCAGAAATCATCCGGTAGGTAATTAAACATGAGCTTAAGCATAAGATACATCACTGGTGGTGGTGCAATTCATGTTCACACCTGCTGAGAGCACAAGACAGTTTTAGTACAGTTGACAAAAGTTGCACACTTTCTAGCTGAGGTACATTAGTGATCTTTAAGGGAAACATTTCCCTGTCCTTTATAGTTACCACTGGTCTCCAGTTGTAACTATGAAAGTGTTACAGGGTGCAGCCAAGAGGGGGGACCCCAAATAGGCATTTGAAATGGGGTCCAGAACTCAAGGTGTCCAGGAGATTTTAAGGTGTCTTCACCCCTTCCCCCACAGGTGTGAGTTGGGGGAAGGGGCACACAGAGCAAGAACATGCAGGGCAGCTTTGCAGCTAATCCATGGCATGGTCATTTAGCATACCTATAGCCTTTGGCTGGTCACTTAGATATGCTAAATAGCTATGGACAAGCTCAAGGCCAGGGGGATGGAAAGGGACCTCCCCCCCAAGATGGGACCTGGGAGGCAGGTCCCCTGAGTTACAGTGCCTGCGTGGGAGCTGGGAGAAGATTGGCTCCATGACATGGGGTGACACCTGCCCAGACCCACGATGGTGACCAGAAAAGCTGGAGAAGACAGCAGATTGAGGGCAAGTGTGTCCAAGTGTAGGAGGAGTCGGAAATGGTGCTGCAGAAGAAGAATGGCGTGGGGGATTTAAACCCAGACACGGCAGTCATTGGGGGGGAACCACGCGGCCTTGACGGAGTGGAGACTCCCGCAGCCCTGGAGGAGAGAACCATGCAGTTTTGGCAGAGTGGGGACTCCCGTGGCCCTGAGAGAGAGAGGACTACGTGCCTGTGCCAGAGTGGGGACCCCCACAGCTTTAGAAGGGGGAACCACCACCTGGTTTTAGCAGAGATCCTGGCGACTCAGCCGAGGGTGCCAGGAATCCAGGGAGGTCTCCCAGTCGAGAGGGATTACTAACTGAGAAGAACCAGAGGACTGCCTGAGCCATGGACTTCTATTTCCTTTCCTGAGATACGGTACTCTGGACTGGGCAAAGGGGGAAGGAAGGAAAGACTGTGTGTTTGTGGGTGTTTTTAAGGACTTTAGGATTTTTTGATAAAGACATTAGGTCACTACTTTAAATTAGTATAGCATTAAATAAACATTTCCTTTCCTTTTCACGAATCTCTGGCATTGAGAGATGTCTTTCCTAGGGTGCCGGACATAACGGACCTGGGGCCTTCTTTCAATAATAGTATATCTTCCCAGGCCCCCCTTGTTGTGTTCTGTAACAAAAGTAAGTCATTTTCTTTTTGATATGCTCAAATACAGTATAATTTCTAAGGTTTTCCAAGGGAGTATAAACACCTATAAGACATGAAGTAAAAGTTTGTTCAACATAAGTTCCTCCTTCAAAGCAAAAGTCAGAAATATTCAGAACAATTTTTGCTAAATATATCCAAATACTTTCAACTGATTTAAAAGGAATAAGTTGTCCGTAACAGGGGGGTAAACAAGAGATAATGAAGGGAACATAAGTCACTGGTTTTTAAAGACAACTTTAAGATCTTCCTCCAATGCTTTCTTTATTCTGGTGCCATGAGTCCAAGGTTTTGTTTCCATCAGCTTCACCATACTGGGGGTGGTGAGGAGTATGTCCCATGGTCCAGTCCACTTTCTTGCTAGTGTGCTTTCTGGAGAGGCTATCACCCAAATCTTGAGTAGCACCTAGTCTGAAGGCTCAAAGAAATGCAGCAAGCCTGTGGGTGAAAAGTCTCCAATATAATCAAGGTTGTTCATCATAGCTAAGGTCTGACTTAAATGTTTTATATTTTCTTTACCTTCATTTTTTTTATCTATATACATGTGTCCAACCCCAATTGTGACCTGAAATGGCCACTGGTACACAATTTCATAGGGACTCAACTGCATCCCACTTCAAGGATTCACCCTCATCCTGAGCAGGGCAAAAGGCTAAGATTTACCCCAATGGAGATGAGTTTCTTGTCACAACTTGGCTATATTTTTCTTCAAGGTGTGATTCATCTTTTCCGCCTTCCCAGAAGGCTGAGGTCTCCATACCCTGTGGAGTCTCCACTTGATTCCTAAAATGTACTAACCTTCTGTGTAATTTCTGAAACAAAAGTATGTCCCTTATCACTCTGCATGCTGCCAGGAAGGCCAATGTAAGGGATTATTTCCTTCAGTAAAACTTGTACTTCCTCAAAGGATCTCTCCATTCTAGTAGATAAGCTTCTATCACCCTGAAAAAGGTGTCAATGAAGGTTATCAAATACTTCCACTCTCAGACCCTTGGCATCTGAGTAAAGTCTATTTGCCAGTACTGAAGTGGACACTGTCCTTGGTATTGCTTTCTTTTTCTCTTTTAATGGGGTTCTGTCTTGGGGTTGTTCTTTCAGTATACAACAGATCTGGCAATTACTTTTCTTACAGCTCTATAAATTCCAGGACCTGTGAGCCACAGTTTGACATAGGTGGTTAATGAGACTCTTCCACTGTGCGGCCTCATGCAAATGCTTCATGACTGGCTATACTAAATGTTCAGGAAAACAGTATAGCTCCTTTCTTATTCCTTTTATCTGCTATCAGGACCTTCTTCATCAAAACCTAAGCCCTTAGCTTTCTCTAAGTCTGCAGTCGAATATTTAGGGTCAAATTGTGAGAAGTCCAGAACAGGTACCAAGGGCATTATAAACATTTCTCTAGCTGTTGCTTTTGCTGCCCATTCAGGCAGATTGCTTCCTCTAGTCACTTTAGTGTCCTCTTTCTGATGCACTGGGAAGTGCATAACAGCCACCTGTAAAGGCAGCTGAAAGCCTCTAATAATTTTAAAATTTCTGCTGCATGCTTGATCTCCTTTTTACTGGAGGTAAATAGTCCTGTATCTTTCCAAATTGAATCATGTGCATGCAAAATCAACAAAACATACCTTAAGTCGGTATACAAATTCACTCTCTTTTCCTGCAATAATTCCAGTGCCCTCATCAGGGCCATCAGTTCAGGTTTCTGAGCAGAGGTTCCTGAAGACAAGACCTTGGCCTCCACTACTCCTTCAAGAGTCACAACTGCATACCCAGCCTTTCTGCTTCCTTTGTCTATATAACTACTTCCATCTGTAAAGAGAGTCTAGTCTGCTTCTTCTAAAGGATGGTCCTGTAAATGAATTCTGCTAGACTACACTTCATTAGTTATCTCAGTCTTCTATTAGTGCAGCTGAGTCAGACTCAGGGAGAAAAGAGGCAGGGTTTAACTTACAGTTTTGAGGGAGACATTGGCATTATTGAGAAGAAAGGGCTTGATACCTGCCCATTCTTCCAGCAGTGAGCCACATATTTCCCTGTTGTCTCAGCAAGCTTAACACTGCCTGGGACACATAACTGGTATAGGTTGTCCCAAAGAAAACTTTTTTCGGCTTCCTGAAAGAGCTTTCATGTGGCAGCCACTCTCAAGCAGGCTGGCCACCCCTGAACAGTGTGATCTAATTTCCTTGACAATTATGTGATGAGCTGTAAAAGTCACTAAGCATTTGGGTGAGGAATCCTAGGGCAACACCCTGTCTCTCACACACATATTATTTGAAAGGGCTTCAGTAGGTTTGAAGGCCCCAAGGTCAGTGCAGAAGCCAGATGAGCCTCCAGGGACTCAAAAGTTTGAGTGCACTCCTTTGTCCACTCTAAAGGGCTATATTCTGGTCCTTTCAGGGCCTCATACAATGGTTTAGCAATGAGCCCAAAGTCTGGAATCCAAATACAGCAGTTCCTTGCCATCCCCAGTGATCTTCTTAACTGTTTCCTGGTGTTGGGACGGGTCCTCTGTGGACTTTTGTTCACCACCCGCACCATACTCACACTTTTCTGTTAGGGACACCTAACCCATTCCCTCAAGGAAGCATCTCTTATAATGCTCTAAGAGAGAAAGGCCATTCCCATTAGGGTACCAACTGAGCTCAGTCAGAGGTATTGTCCAGGGAAGGCCCAGAGCCACATGTGGATTTTCTTGGTGCAGCCTCTGAACCTCTTCATTTATTTGTCTTATTGAACATCAGCCTCTGCTCATTCCCCATAAGCAGAGAATTCAATAAGGCTTGTATGTCTACCCAATTGGAATTATGGGTGGCAAAAACTGACACAAACAAATCAGTCATTTTAGCAGGATCAGGTCCATAAGAAGAGTTTGAACTTTCCCAGTTTAGCAGATCTGATGTAGAAAACAGAGTATGGGTCCAATAATATCCAAGAGTAGGGCCCTCTGGCCCTGCTTCTACTGGAATTCACCAAAAAGGGTATTGCCCTGCCCTGGTAGGGACTTTTCCCCCAACAAATTTATTTCCTTGACTGATTTGAGATGGCAATGCCAGTTCAGGCATACTTTCCCTCTTTCCCTCATCTGAATAGATCCCCTGGGCCTGTGGGAACTCTGAGCAGCTTGTACAGGTCAGAATATCTACATCTTCCTCGTCCCTCTCCCAGATATAAACTTCTATCTTTCACATGAAAATTACTTTTCTCTGAACCATTAACTTATTTCCTTTTAATTCTGCCTCTTTATTATGTAAACTCAAAAAAAAAAGAAACTTTCTAGGTAAGGCATTTTGTCTCACTTGCCTGATTTTTGACAAAACAACTCTATTTACCTTATAACACAGTAATTTAAAGACCCATTTAGTGAGCAGCACTCTCCTGAATCTAAATTACACAGGACACAAGCAGGACAGTATTACAATGAAACCAGATATGCTCTAGATATATGCTCGTAAGTCAATGATTTAGCCAGAACTGGCCCCAAAGTGCTGTTTCCCAGAATGGAGGCTTTTTCCTACATTATACCAGATGGAGCGCCAAACAGAGGGTACCAAAGCCAAATCAAATGATGTCCTTTTTCAGGTGGAGGTCCTTCAGATAGAGGGTACCCAAACCAAATTGGACACCATCTTTTCAGACCAAGCTTTGTAACCCTGAAAGGTACCTTTACCAGATGACCTAAGTTCATGAAATGGGATTTTAACCTGAGCCAGAAAGCACAGTTATTCAAACAAACATTATAAATGATGAGAAGTGCCAGAAGTGATGGGGATAATCCCCGAATAAAATCACTTGGCAGCTGCTTGGGATTCTCCAAATCCAAACTCCCAGGGCCTCCCAGTCCAGGCAGCATCTAGGACTGCCAACAAATACCCCAGACTTACTGGAGAGTCCCAAAGTCTGTCCCAGAAGAGAGTAACCAAAATATCAAACCAGAAAAGACATGGGCATTCAGTCTGCCTGTCACTACCAAACCCAATAAACAATGACAGTGATTGAATATTTATGGAAGCTTTATTCAGATGGCCGGAAATCTGAGAAGATGGTGGATTCATACCCTAACAGACCATCTTGTCTTCTCTTTCCAGACCAGACTTTTTATACCAGGGAATAAACAAGTTTCAGTGAGGGCTTTGAGATTCAGGGAGAATTAGGTGAAAGGAACTGCAACATTCCTGTTCTGGGCAGCTGGCTGTTCCCAGGGATGGGTGGTTGTCTGTCTCTCCCTAGAACATAAAGGCCTGGATGTCTCCACTTGTCCCCATCTGGCAATCTTTAGCAGTGCCCCAGGAGGTGGGCTGTTTTCCCAGGAGCCAGGATGGGCCTTATCTATCTCTAGTTTCTGAAAAAAATATCTTTAACATATATATTACTTCCTAGGCTTGTAACTTTATACCTTAAACTAAAATTTTCCAACTCTTGAGTTCCCTATAACCATGATATTATCCACACGTGTTCAGGAAGAACTAGTCCTGTGACTCCAACTCAAGTCTCAGTTAATCTTTATGCTATTGGTACTTATTGCTGAATAAGTTCTTTTGTTCTGTTCCAGTATCATTCAAGTACTTTTATGTTTAACTTAAATTAGTTCCAAGATTGTGTACACAGTGGATTCTCCACAGAGTTCCTGAGGTCACAAAAACAACAATGGGTTTATAAGGGCCCCTGCATTCATGGTAACTTTATGGAATTGCTGTATTGTCTTAATCAATAAGAAATGCTATGTATGAGCTGTGTTCTGATTGTCATGGCTAGCACTTCCTGTAGTATGTTGAATAGAAGTGTTGAAAGCCCACAGTCTTGTCTTATTCCTAATCTCAGGGGGAAAAATTTCAGTTTTTGCCCATTGAGTGTGAAGTTGGCTGTAAGTTTCTCGTATGTGTTTTGTTGTGGTGTGTTACCTCTACAACAACTTTGCTGAGGTTTTTTTTTTATCATAAATGGGTGATACACTCTAACAATTGAGGCTGAGTTTTTCAACCTCTATCAATATGATCATGTGATTTTTATGTTTCCTTTTCTTTATGTGGTATATTACATTTATTGATTTGCAAATATGGTACCATCCTTGCATCCCTGGGATGAATCCCAAATGATTGTGGTGTGTGATCTTTTAATTGTATTTATGGCTGTGTCTTGCCAATATTTTGTTTAGGATTTTAGCATCTATTTTCATAAGCAACCCTGGCCAGTGGTTTTCTTTCTTTGCTGCATCTATATTTGGTTGGCACATGAGCCAGTGAGCCAATAAGTGATGCTGGCCTGATCAAAAGACTGGGAGTTCTCCCTCATTTGGAATTTTTCAAATAGTTTGAGATGAATAGGGATTCACTCTTCCTTAATTTTTTTTTTTTTTGTAAAATTCTCCTATGAAACTGCCCTATCTAGGGCTTTTGTGTGCCATAAATTTTTTCCTTACTGCTTCAATTTCACTTACTTTTACTGGCCTGTTCAGGCATTCTTCTTCTTGATTCAGTTGTGGAAGATTTTATGTTTCTAAAAATGTGTTCATTTCACCCAGGGTTTCAAATTTCTTGGCATATAGTTCTTCATAGTAATTTCTTACAATCCATTGCATTTCTCTGATATCAGGTGTCACCTCTCCTCTGTCATTTCTGATTGTGTTGATTTAGGTCCTCTCTCTTTTTTTCTTCATGAGTTTGCTTAAAGGCTTGTCAATTTTTTAATCTTTGGAAAGAAACAGCTCCTGCATTTATTGATTCTTTGAATTGTTCTCTTAGACACTATGTCATTTAATTCTGATCTGATCTTAATTATTTCCTATCTTTTACTTCACCTCTCAGCCAACTAGTTTCTTAAAGAAATGAGGCATGTCTGTGTGTCACATGACAAATATATGGAGATTCCAGTGCGTAGAGCTTTATCCTCCTGCTTTCTATCCAAAAAATAATACAAACATTCTCAGTTGTCTGTTGACTATTTGGGTTTGATCATGGAAATACAGTGGACTGGAAGTCAGAGACCACTCTGAACTTCTTCTGATTCTTCACTGACCAACAGACTGACCCGGTGGACAAGGCATTAATCCTTCAGGCTGCAGACAGCTCCCTCATCTAATGAAGATGTGTTTCTATGAAGCACCATTTCCCAGGTCATCCTGCAGACTTAAATCTGAACCAAATAACACATGGGGACCAGGAGCAGGTTGTTAAATAGCTGACTACTCAGGACCCTGGACCAAGAAGTGTGTCTGGACATTCAAGATGAGTGTGACTGATATGAGCCAGTTAGTCAATAAGTGAGAGTGCAGAGTCCAAAAATGAGCTGGAAAAGTGAGGGAAACAGGCAGGAGCTATCTGTGGCAGCAGAACCATGTACTCTGCCCTTGGTTATTTCTGGCCGAAATTCTGGCCTTTGTGGACCATTCATGTGTGGTGGTAATGAAATAGCATTTGAGAAAAAGTTTTGTGCCCCTGGCTGGCATAGCTCAGTGGATTGAGCGTGGGCTGCAAACCAAAGTGTCACAGGTTCGATTCCCAGTCAGGGTACATGCCTGGGTTGCAGGCCATGACCCCAGCAACCGCACACTGATGTTTCTCTCTCTCTCTTTCTCCAACCCTTCCATCTCTAAAAAATAAATAAATAAAATCTTTAAAAAAAGACGAAAATTCAAATGCAAAAAAAAAATTGTATGTAAAATTATTATCAGTATTTCAGGGCCTAAGGCCAAATGCAGGAAAAAAATATTTCTTCAGAAAGGAACAAAACATCTGAGACATGGAGTTCAGCTCCTAGAGGTACAGGGAGCCTGATTCTGTTTTTAGAATTTCAAAGAGTCTACATCCAATTTCTAGTCTTTGAAAAATTTCAGTGTAAAGATTCTGGTACAGTAAAGTGTGTTTGTTAGATGTGCCTTATCGCTCTTGCTACACTCAGGGCAAAGAAGGTGGCAGAGGCTTCTGTGGATAGAGAGCAATGCAGCGTGCATATCCCAGGAAGTAGCAACAAGTTTGTTAGTGAGGCAAATCTCTAGTCTGCTTTTGCAGGCTATCCTGGAAGCCCCATTTTCACTCTGCTTATATATATATATATATATATATATGTGTGTGTGTGTGTGTGTGTGTGTGTGTGTGTAAAATATTAAGTTAAGTAAGTCATTTTTTTCTTTAAAAAACAGACCATTTATGAAGTAGTGATGACTCTGGTTCATGACTTAAGGAGTGTAATTTTCAAATTCTGTGCTCCTGATATTAGCAACAAACAAACAAAAACCCCAGAGAAATCTTGTCAGTGACCACCTTTGGCCATTTGAACAAAGAACCAAGAATTTGGGGTTTCTTGGATAAATCCTAATCCATTTCTTATGCTCAGAGAACACATTTTTTGATGTGATCACTGACAACCTCAAAATATTTTAACTCCAATTATGGAGGGAACATAACATTATTATTCTGTGTCTTATATTCATTCTGCAAGCAAAGCCAGTCCCTGGTTCCCTTCAGTTGCTAATTCTTTTTAGTATTTGTGACAACACTACACTTGGCCATAGAACTCCCTGGGTCTCTGTGTGTGCTGTTTCAGAGTGATCACAGGAGGGTTCTGACTTCTTTCACCCACGCTAAGGATATCTGCTCCAAACAATGGCAGGCCCCCTAGATGTAACCAAAGTTATCTCTGAACAACACGTTTTGAGGTTTCTTACTGGTTTTTCACTTTTACACATTACCAAACTCAATCAAGTTTTTCCTCTTAGAAGATGAAGACTCAGTGGCTTTCTTTCACATTCATCAGCACACACACACACACACACACACACACACACACATACGTTGTTCTTCAATTTTGTCTCTTCAATATTTTTATAAAGACAAAAATTTAGCATAGATCTTATTATACAGGTTTAATGCTATTCATATTTGAGCAAAATAACTTTATGAATTCCTTAAATTTTAATCTCTGAAGTATATCAGAAATGAAGAATTCCCTTTTGTGAGCAACACATGTGTGAGAAATGTCATTCTGTTCATTAGACAAAAGTAATAATTAAAAAAAAAACTAGAAAAAAGCCAAAGTTCTCCATATCTTTTTATACCTCTTCCAAGTTGCCTTGCATTGGGTCCACCCTATGCTGGTATCATTACAAATGGCATGTCCCAATAGGTCAAACCATTATTTTTAACCTAGGGTCACTCCTAGGGGCAGAACCAGGAAAAGTATTATCAAATGATTATGCAAGGATCTTCCTTCAAATGTCAAAAGAATTTCAGGATTGTGAAAGCAGAGCATTAAACCCACAGCAGGTTCTTCTAAGTGACTGTGCAGATTCTGAGCCCCTGAGGCTGGTCCTCCCTACCAGGGCAAGTGCCTGGGTTCATTTCCAAGTGAATTCCATGAGAAACTTAGTCATAAAATACTTAGAGACCTGCAGTTAGTGTTATTTGTAATGCTGCACACCAGAGGCTTCCCACTACAGAGGAGCAATATGTCGGGTTTTCTAAATGCCTTAGATGATATGGGTGGTCTGAAAGGTGGAAGTGGGTGACTGCCAATGTTGATGCTTTCAGACAATGACATCAGTGATGACATTGACACATACAAAAGAATCGGCTACCCCCATTCCTGCCAGAGCAAATGTCTTCCCTCAGCGGCCACAGATACAAGCCATTATTCTACACATAATGAGATGGCTGTCCCTGTGACATATGCTGCCTGCCCCTTTAAAGCCTGCTATGTGGTAGATGTGTACTGGTTCCTCGGGGACTATGAGATGCACAGACACCAGATGCCCTCTTGGCTGTCAGGCAGCCAAGATGTATGCAGCTGCAAGTGGTAGAGTGTGTGGGAAACTGCTTCACAGGTCACCCTTGGCACCTCTTCTGATTCCTGTTGGCTATGAAACATTGTTCATTGAAACTCAAAATGGAAATCTATCTGCAGATGGGAGTTTTTGGAGCTCCGTCACAGCTGACATGCTCCAATTAGCACCACTTGATTAATCTTCCCCTGACCATTGGATCCTGTGTATAAAGGTGGTTCTTGAGCCCTGGCTGGTGTAGCTCAGTGCATTGAACGCGGGCTGGGAACCAAAGTGTCCCAGGTTCAGTTCCCAGCCAGGGTACATTCTTGGGTTGCAGGCCATAACTCCCAGCAACTGCACATTGATGTCTCTCTCTCTCTCTCTCGATCTCTCTCTCTCTCTCCTTCCCTTTCCTCCCTAAAAATAAATAAATAAAATCTTTAAAAAAAAAGGTGGTTCTTGTGCTTTAAAAATATTGAGTGAAACTAATATTTAATGTGAGATTGTTGTTTCTTTTCTCATGTTATGAGTTTTTTAATAAGAAGTCAGGTAAAAAAAATAATAAGGTTTTTATGAGAACCTGCTCCCCACCTTCATTTTCAGTTCTGAGAGAGAACAAAGCCACCACTCAGTAAAGCCATGGTTTTCTCAGCAGCCTTGTGTGGTTCACACTGGCCAAGGATGTGTCCAGGTTGAGGGAGAAAACAGGAGCAGAGATGAGGGTGGGCAGGTAGCTGAGTCTCAATCCTGATTCCAGGCAGGTCAGCTGCAGGTGGCAAAACCTCTAGGCCTCCCCCACCATGTGTGAAGGAGGAGCAGCTAATATCTGAGTACTCAGGGATGAGTTCCTTCCCCAAAATTTGAATGGCATGCTTTTTATTAAAAGAATGACTGAGACACAGAAAAGTAAACTTATTTTAATATTCACATTCCATGCTCATTTTTTGAGTACTTGTATTTTTTTTCATGTATTCCAGACACTGTGCTAAGCCTTTATAAACTTTTCTTATTTAAACTTTCCAACATCCCTATCAATTTATACTATTAATACTTCCATTTTTGGATGAAGGACTAATTGGACAAAGGACCACACACAATATGTGAGGGGGATGGGGAGACTCAAAGTTAGCTGTGTTCTAGTCTGAGTCCCTAAAACCCACAGTTCTCCAAGTTATTTATTTACAGTGTGTCTGTTTCTCCTGAGTAGATCCTAACTTTCCTAGGGGGCATAGACTGAGTGTTATTTTGATTTGTGTCCCTGTCATGTGGAAAACCAAATATAATGAATGAGTTTCACCCTGGCAAACATGTAGGAGTTGAAACCTGCAGAAGAAAAAAATCAGTTCTGGTTACAGGAGCAGCATCAGCTAGAGCCTGTCATTGGCATTAGGTGTGTTTCTTGGGGTTGGGGAGGTGGGCAGAGCAAAGGACATCTAGGGGTGGGATAGCCAATGTGTGTAGGGGTGGTGGGGGACACACCTGAGTTCACTTGAGGTGCACCAGGGAGTGCTCTGCTCTCCCAGGAAGGACATGTGAGTGTTATGCAGTTGCCACTGAGGACAGAGAAATTGACACTCATAGAAGCGAGGCATTAAAAAGAGAAACTATTTGGATAGTAAAATAGTCATGGGGATACAGCACAGCACAGCAGGTACAGGCAATAGTATTGTACAAACTGTGTTTGCTGACAGGTTTGGTCTTAGATTGGCTGGGTGAATCAGTTTGTAAGTGTTATCAGTCTCTCACCACTACACTGTACACCTAAAACTAATAGAATATTGAATGTCAAGTATAATTCTAAAATTTTCAGGAAAAGTAAGCTTCAGCTTCAGCAAATAATAGGGAAACCAATCTTAGCTCAGCGTCTGCTTAGCAACAAGTGCCACTCTGGGTTTTCTTCAGCAGTGAGACCCCCTCAGTTACAGAGCCCTGAGAAACAGGTCAGTTTAAGCGGATCAGACAGCTTTTCTTGCTTGTCTGATATCACAGAGTGGAGCAGGGATAACAAAATTTGACCACATCTGCCAGAACACAGAGTGTGTGTTCTCTTAACTGCAGCATGTTGCCTCTGCTGGTGCAGTTAGAGGCCAGAGTTTTGGGAACAAAATGAAATTTGGCAAATCTATGGAGAGATGTGATATGGCAAAAAAGAGGAGTGACTCTCCTTTAAAAAAAAATTGCCAGTTACAACTATTGACTTACTAGTAGACCAAGTGCCCAACTACCAGAGACGGGTTGACACCAACATCATGTGAGCACATCAGTGGTTCTAATGTGAGCAGTGCACCCCGGTGAACGAGGTGAGCAAGCTCAAGTCAGCAGTTCTCACTCTGGGTGATGGGAGCAGGGTGATTAATCACCCTTTCCTAATAGAAATTTTAAAAGACATATTAATACTTTATAAGGCCTTCCTAAAGGAAACAGAGATATAAACACAGCCAGTATTGCCTAATTCTAAACAAACCAAAAGAAAAATGAGAGAAAAAGATCCGTTCAAAGATTTTATTTATTTATTTTTTAGAGAGGTAGGGGGAAGAAGGGAGTGTGACAGGACATAACTGAGCAGTACCTATTCTTAGGTAGGAGGTGACCAGCGGCCGTTCCCAGACAGCAGCCATTCCCAGATAAACAGTTATCTCAAGGTCGTACACTAACCCCCATTTTTAGCAGCTGTACTCCTTCTCCTCCTCCTTCTGCCTGTGTAACAAGCATATAAGAAAGCCCCCAGCCTAAGCTGGGTGCCCAGAATTTGGAATTTTATCTCTTCTGTGTCCACATGCGTGAATAAACTCCACTTCGTAAACTCCCAGGTTGTCTGAGTTGTCTCTTCCGTAACATTTTGGTTCCCTGACCAGGAAGCAACTCACACGAGCTGGTTGTTGCCTCCATTGAAGGCAGCCTTAGGGCAGCTGTTGAGGCCCGCCAGTGATAAGGACTCGTGTGCTCTGGTGATTTCGGGTCCTGAACATCCTGGGCTCCACAGGCTCAGACCCTGGACTGCTCTTTGACCCAGGCTGGTGGGGTGCAAACTGGTGGAATTTGGGAAGGTGCCAATCTGGTAAGTGCCCCGGGGACCAGGAGCCTGAAAACCAGGCCGACTCTTGGAGGGGAAGGAGGGACTGATCACCCCTCAGGCCATAAGGCCCAGGCAGGGCTCCCACAGTTCGTGAGGCCCAGGCAGGATTCCCACAGTCAGGGTGGGTGGGAACGTAATAAACTCGGTGTGTTTGTGTGAATGACTATGTTTGTTGCTCCACGGGTGGAAGCCTATGGAGAGTGAGTGAGCCCTAACCTGCGGTTCCTTGGTCTGTCATACAGCATAACAGCTGGGAGTTTAACCTGAATTCTACACGGGCAGCCTTAGCTAAGACAACCTAAGTTCCCTGAGAGGGGTGAGGCCAGACAGGGAACACAAGAGTCCCTTCCCTCGTCTGTCAGCGCTGATCAGTAGAATTCGTCATGGGGGGGCGGTTCTGCCACAGTACTATATTGCATGTATGTTGGAGATCGGACAGCAAGCCATGTGGTTATGCCACCATTTTGGGTAAAATGGAGGACAAGCCACCTGAGTGCCCCACCATGGAGTGTGGAGCATGCATGGTTGTTGCTATCTTGGATGACAGGTCATGTGAGAGCCCCTCCATCTTGGAATTGGGCAAGGTGCCAGGCTAAGGGCTCTCTTCAGATTATAGGCTGCATGCTGCTGCTCTGTGGGCATTGCATCAGTCAGGTTCTCTGTGTAGCTGGTTCTGATAAGAATGACTCTGGTTCTGAAGGACATGAACTGAGGTCCAAGGGTGAGCATCTGACCTATAAGGTCTTTGCAGGGTCAGAGCTTCAGAAAGCTGCAGGATGTCCCTGCAAATCTAGGGGATTTTAGTGGAAGGTACCTGCAGTGCCAGGGACTTTTGGCTGCCACATACTGAGTTTAAGTATACTCCTTCCCAGTGTGGAAAAGGAACCCGGATTAAAAGAGAATGATGGTTAAATCTGAATGAGTAAAATTATGTATAAAGAATGTAAAAGTTTTAAACCTGGAGTAAAGGAAACCTCAACTATTTGTTTTCTGGTTTTGTGGGAAAAGAGCAAATTTCTAACATTGGTGTCATTTCTGATTAGAAACCCTCTGTACTTTAAGGCCTGTTTAAGGTCACCTGTAAGACCTAAGAAAGGTCATCTGTAACTAGTTGGGGAGAATGCCTTTGCCACTTGGGACCCAGGAAGGGTCATTTGGGGCTAATGAGTGCTTCACCAGAGGCAAAGGAGCATGTCTCTGTGAGGCACCGATGGACCCATTGGTGCAAGAGAATTGCCCATACCTGTGTATTGTTCTGGAACTCTGTGTTTTGGATTTTGCTCTGCATCTACTCTAAAAAAGGAAATGGAGGATTTCATACTCTGTCAGAAAGTAAATAAAAAATATAATATATATAAATGAAGAAAGTCTGTAGGAAATTGTAAAATAAATGGAAAAGTAAGTTTTAGGAAGGAATTATGTGGTGTTAGTTACTAAGATAAGGCATGAGGCATGGAGATGAAATCTTGGTGGATAGCAGAAGCTGTATGAAAGAAAGAATAGAGGGTTTGTGAGTGTTGCAGAATGTCTGGAAGTGAAGGTTTTGAGAAGCCCAGTGGATATCAGAAAGGAAAGGATTTTCCTTCACGCTTTGTATTTTTCTCCCTACCTGATCCCTCCAGAATTTGGAATTCTGAAGGAGTAAGTGAAGGCATAAGGTTTCTTTGCATAAAACCAATAAGACCAGTCACTAATAGTGGTTTTGTTAACCAAGACTTTGAATGGAATGTCACACCTGAAGGAGGCATGTATGAATTCTGGTTGTTACAAGAAAGCCCTAAGGAACTGGGATTGACTTGCGAAGCTAGTGTAAGCCCATGAAAAAAGCCTGGTACTTTGGTTAATTGTGCGGTTCATAACAGTGTTTCCAGGGAAAGAACGAAGGTTGCTTTCATGAAAGATGGCCAGAAAGGAACCTGTGGACACAATGGAAGCCTCAAGGATTTGAGTAAAACAACTGGTACAGGCGAAGTGAGATGGAGGATGTGTGGCTCTGCTTCTGTGTCTCGAGGGGCAGACTGAGAAGTCAATCTAAAGGTTCCCTGTGTGAGTTCCAGCAAAGCAGACTTAAAGATCATAAGTGATCCAGACTGCTCTTGGTGTTTTTATGCAAATGAACAGTGAAAATGAAAAGCAGAACTCAAAGTAGTCCCTTTAATAACAGTGAGGGTGATGTTAAGGAGAAAAATTGTGGTTCAAGGAAAATCACAATGCTCAGCATTGGAC
Source organism: Phyllostomus discolor (assembly GCF_004126475.2). Classification (NCBI taxonomy): domain Eukaryota; kingdom Metazoa; phylum Chordata; class Mammalia; order Chiroptera; family Phyllostomidae; genus Phyllostomus; species Phyllostomus discolor. The sequence continues at coordinate 12,703,760 of NC_040914.2, forward strand.
ACCAGAATGATGCAGCTAACTGTCTTGAAAGTTTCTTTTTATTTGAAAGTTGAAACTGGTTTTGTAAGATCATCAAAGATGTACAATTTACAGGTACAGAGGACCTGTCAAGTTGCCATTGCTAAATGCCATTGAAGAAAGGACCTTGCAACTGAACATCTTCCCAAAATAGTCTCACAGGCACAGAGACTGGTTTGGGGACTATTGTGTGAATTAACCTGTGTGCTCTTCTGTTTTCATAGGACATATGCCTATGACTTCATTACTTGAGTGATTGGTTGCAATATAGGCCTCACTTAAGGAGCCCATTTTTCATCATCGCCCCCTGAAATTCAATGGTTTGGCTGAACTCTGTGGTTGGATTGGTAAGCGGTTCAGGTGATTTGTGGGCTTCACTTTACAACTGATTTTCTTTTTTCTGTCTTAATGGCTTAGACAGAAAGGGTTCAGATATCTGAAAGGAGGGAAATCCTGATATATTCCCCTCAGCCTGAGTGAAGTATAATGGGCCACAAGAGTTTTGGATAGGTGTAGCATGCCTTGTACACCTGCCTCCAGATAAGCCATTCTTTACTTAAGTTTTTGCTTTTATCATTTAGTGGTTATGATTTAATTGTGCCTCCCAACTCTTTCCAAATCTTTCACCTCCATAATATGACCAGGATGCCAATGGTCCAGTAATGCCAGTCTTTGGACACCAAGCCTTTGACTTTCTGGTGACAACCAACTGACCAGGATTCTGTAAGGTCCTTCCCCTTACAGAAAGGACTCCCTCCATGCTGCACCCCGCCCCACTTCAGGGCACCCCTGATCCACGGGTAGGGAGGATGACATCCATGTCCAGCCAGGAGTAGTTACAAGAAGAAGATACCTTTGTCCATTGTCCTTTAAAATAATTTAAATTGGGTGTATATCTGAAATGAAATATTGTTACAGGGTGCAGCCAAGAGAGGGGACTCCAAATGGGCATTTAATATGGGGTCCAGAACTCAAGGCGTCCAGGAGATTTTAAGGTGTCTTCACCCCTTCCCCCACAGGTGTGAGTTGGGGGAGAGACACACAGAGCAAGAACATGCAGGACTGTTTTGTACAGCAACAGCTTTACAGCTAATCCATGGCATAGTCATTTGACATACCTATAGCCTTCAACTGGTCACTTAGATATCCTGAATAGCTGTGGCCATGCTCTGGACCAGGGGGATAAAGAAAGACTCCCTCACCCAAGATGTGACTGGGAGGCAGGTCCCCTGAGTTACAGTGCCTGTGTGGGAGCTCAGAGAAGATTGGCTCACTGACATGGGGCCACACTTGCCCAAACCCATGATGGCAGCTGGATGGGAGTGGGTACCGGCCAATCTAGGATCTGTGGGCCATCAATGAAGCAGCCGTCACCCTCCACCTGGTTGTCCGGAATCCTTACACTCTCATGAGCCAGCTTCCCCCAACAGCAAAGTGGTTTACCTGCCTTGATCTGAAGGATGCCTTCTCCTGCATTCCTGTGGCACCTTCTAGCCAACCCATTTTTGCCTTTGAATGGAAAGGTCCACACACAGTGGTCAAGACTCAGCTTACCTAGACTAGACTGCTCCAGGGGTTTAAGAACTCCCCAACCTTATTCGGGGAAGCCCTAGCAGGAGACCTAAAGCCCCTGACCAAGGGGGGCCAGACCTGACGATTCTGCAGTACATAGACAACCTCCTCCTGGAGGTTCATTCCAGGAATGGTTCTGGGAGGGAATGCACATGCTGCTGAAGCACCTGGCTGAATTAAGGAAAGAACACCAGAAGCACATCCCTGAACACACTCCTGCTCTTCACGTCAAGTTGCAGAGGGCATGCGCTGTGTATCTGAAGTGCCCCCACAGCCGTCTGCGCAGTCCTGTGTCATGACCCTTCACAGTGCTCTGTGGGGTTCGCCTGCCCCAGTGGCTTTCGAGCTCCCTCGGGGTTCCAGCCACGTCAACCAACACAGCGCTCAGCAAGCAGGCTTGTCAGAAGTACTCACGGTGTGATCAGGGGCGTGGACAGAAAATGGCAGAGTTGCCAACACCCTCCAGAACCTCGTCTGATTTCTGAGAAAAATGCTCGTTCTCCTGAGAAAAAGCCAGCCGGCATCGTGCTGCTGTGGAACTTGACCCCTCCACCAGGCTTTGAAGGGTCCATTCATTAAGCCCCTAGAATGGGGACAAAATGAAGAGAAAGCCTTCCAAGATATCAAGGGATGCCTCAGTGAAGTTCCTGCCCTTGGACTGCCAGATCTGGGGAGGCCTTTTGATCTGTATACCCACAAGAAAGATAAAGTAGCCCTTGGGTCCTGACCCAGCCTGTTGGACCATGGCAACACCTGGTGGCTTACCTGTCTAAGCAGTTGGACCATGCGGCCACCAGCTGGCCACCTTGTCTGAGGGCAGTCGCTGTTGCCATGACCCTCTTGCAAGAGGCAGACAAGTTAACTCTAGGCCAAGAAGTCAGTCTTCATATACCACACCAGTGAACAGCCTTTTTGCCAGGCAGGGGCATGAATGGCTGTCGAACCCTAGACTGACTCAGTACCAGGGCATTCTCCAAGGAAACCCGAGGGTGCATGTTGAGACCATGAAACGAGTCAATTCAGCCACCTAATTACTGGCAGAACTTGGAGAGTTGGACCATGACTGTCTCGAAGTAACCAAAGAGGTCCACACCACCTGGCCGGACCTCCAGGATCAGCCCCTGGCCCGACCTGATGTCATCTGCTACATGGATGGGAGCAGCTATATGGTTGAGGGCAGGAGAGTCACCAGGTACGCAGTAGTGGATGACTGCGGAATAGTGGAGACTGCCAGAAGGAAGAATGTATATACCGCAAGGGGAAGCTAGCAATCTAGTAAGGCAGTGCCGTGCCCTCACCCATATGGGCAAGACCTCCCTAGAAAATCTGCTGAAGAGGTATTTCTATTTCTCCAACCTGGTAGCACTTTGTTCTTCTACCTCAGCACAATGCATAACATGTGCTTGGAACAACGCTGCCCAGCACCCGGAGATGAGCCCAGGATACAGCACACAGTCAGACAACCCTTTCAAGACCTGCAAATAGACTTTACTGAAGTCAGGCTTAGCCGAGGGTCTAAATACCCCCTGGTGATTGTGTACACCTTCTCTGGATGGGTTGAGGCTTTCCCCACCCATCTTTTTCCTGGAGAAAAGCTGGGAAGTTACCCAAACCCTCCCGAGAGAGGTCATCCCAAGGTACAGATTGCCTCTGACCATTGGAAGTGACAACAGGCTGGTCTTTGTCTCACAAATTGTCCAAGAAACAGCCAAGCTTCTGAACATCGTGTGGAAACTACACACTGCCTATTGACCCCAGAGTTCTGGGAAGGTAAAGTGGATGAACCAGACTCTTAAAGAAACCTTAGCTAAATTCTATCAGGAAACTGGACTGCCCTGGACAGACTTTCTGCCACTAGGATTGCCTAGGTTGCAGGAATCACCCCTTGGATCCACTACAGCTGGGCCAAAACAGCAGCAGATCCTGAGGCCCCGAGGAGTAGGCCTGCACCTAGAATACCCATGCTGAGGCTTTGAAGGATGCCAGCCAGTAAAGAAGACGCCAAGGAATGGACCATTGTTCCACAGGGTACCCGACTTTAATTGGCATCTTCTAAGGAGTATTGGGAATTGGACTAGTGACTGTGGCCCCTGCGGAATGGAATCCCGTGGAGTGGATCACCCTAGGAATACTTTATCTCTGCTTGGTCTCTGCATTTGGGTGTATTATATACGTCACTTGACAAATGTGGCCCCTGTCTCAGCTCCAGCCTGCAAATGTAATACCCCCGGGTGTAGGATTATGTTCAGTGGTAGAGTGGTCTCTTACTACCTCCCAGGGTCAGCTTTCAGCTCCTCCACTGACATGCCATCTGGGTTCTTTTCAGCCACAGCAATCCCTCTGCACTTGGGAAGGGAAGATATACTGAACTGGAGTAATATCCAGGACCATAGGATACCAGACCTGGAGGTGTCAGGCATAGGGGACCCTGCATCCTCTGGACCTTGGTCCAACACCTGGGGCCACCGTTACTCATAGATAGCCCACCAAAGTGTTAGCTCTCCAGCAGTACCAACACCAGTATCAGCAGCTGCAACCCTCCCCAGCACCTCAGCCATATAGCCAGGTATATGGTGATGCTAAAGGGGTAAAAGCACCTTATAGCATCAAAAGGGGGGACTGTGACAGCACATAACTGAGCAGTAACCATTCTTAGATAGGAGCTGGACAGCAGCCATTCCCAGATAAGCAGTTATCTCAGGGTAACCCCCATTTTTAGCAGCTGTACTCCCTCCCCTCCTCCTTCTGCCTGTGTAACAAGCATATAAGGAAGCTCCCAGCCTAAGCTGGGTGCCTAGAATTTGGAATTTTATCTCCTCTGTGTCTGCATGCATGAATAAACTCCACTTCGTAAACTCCCAGGCCATCCGAGTCATCTTTTCTGTAACAGAAGAAAGGGGAGAGACACATTAATGTGTGGTTGCCTTTCAAACACCCCCTAATTTAAACCTGGTATGTGCCGTGACTAGGAATGAAGAAAGCAGCCCTCTGATTCACAGACAAGCACTCAATCCACTGAGCCACACAAGCCAGGGCAAAAAGATTTTTAATAAGAGTAGCTCAAACATTCACTTACCTAGTGAGCAGCACAGCACCTCTTCCATCTCTTTAAAAATTATTACCATAGGAAAATACAAATCTTAAAATTGTCCTCTAAATATCAATGAAAGTTTTAGCTATATGAATGAATAAATTCAATTTATTCTAACAGTTATAAATTAATGATTTTAGAACTTTTCTCCCAGTGTATTGGCTAAAAAATATTTATTTATTATGTATTTATCTTTAAAAAAATTTTTTGTTTTGTCTAATGAAGTAATTTCTACAGTAGACAATAGTTTAAAAACAGTTACATATGTGTGATTTGAAGAGAATGATGCACAATCAATAAGGTTCCTCTTAAATCTTTATTTCAAGGACTTTTCCCATCTTTCCACTTAGCAATGCAAAACATTTCTCATTTTTTTAGAGAAAATAAGTAATATTTTTCTACAAAATGAAGGCAGACCATTCATGGGGTGGTTCATATACCAAAGATTATAATTTTTTAATTCTATGATCCTAATATCAAACACAAACAAGCAAACAAAACAATCCTATCAGAGAATATGCCAGTACCCATCATTTATCATTTGGACCAAGAGCTGAGAACTTTGGTTTTCCTCAAACAAATCTTAACCCATGTATAAGGACTAGAGAAAACATATCTTTTTTGAGTGAACACCTAAACCCCATAGTAGATTTTGACTCCCACATAATTTGAAGCATTAAATGATTTTGTTTGCTATTCACACTTTGAACAGAGCCATTTCCCAACTACCTCATGTTAAATGTCCTTTCTTACATTTGTGACCACAATGGACATTGCTGTGGTAATCCCTGTACCTCGGTGTGTGCTGCTGAAAGTGATCACAGGAAGGCTCTGTCTTCTCTGGGCCATGCTGAAAACATCTGCCCAAAAATAAGAAATTGCTCTGGGGAGAACTTAAGTCTTCTCTACATTACATTCTTTCAGGGTGCTCACTAATTTTTCTCCTTTATGCATTATGTATAAAAGATCCTCCTTGAAAGATGCTCAGCTGCTTTTCTGTCCATCACCAACACACACACACACACACACACACACACACACACACATGAACATTCACACGTCAAACTTCCCATCCTGACTTTCCAGTATTTTTTGAAAGAATGCTATTTAGTGTTGACTTTATTGTGTGTGTTTAAATCTATTCACATTTGAGCCACCAACCGAGTTTCCTTTAAATTTGAATTTTGAAGTACATCAGAGATGAAGAGTTTACCTTCTGTGAGCTGGAGAGGTGAGGGTGAAATAGTTCCGCTCATTAGACACTTGTAGTGACACAAATAGTATAGATAAAAGTCAAAACTCCTCCATCTCTTCATACCCCACACCCTGCTTACTTTGCACAGGTGGTGCCCTCTGGTGATCACATTTAAAATGGCACCTCCCTTTAGGGTCAAACATTTTTCCAGCCCCAGGCTGTGCCTAGGAGCCAAACCAGAAAAAATCAGTGTCAAGTAAATGCAGAACCCCTCATTGAAAAGTCAATAAGCTTTTCAGGATGGTGAAGGCAGAGTATTAAACCTATCAGCAGCTCTTAGTGACTGCACAGAGTGTGAACCCATGAAGCTAAACCTCCCCAGCAGGACAAATGAATGTGTTCATCTTCCAATTCAATTTCACACCAAACTCAAGTCACAAAAGCCAAACAGACTTACTACTAGTATCATTCTTAATGGTTTGAACTAAAGGCTTTCTTGCTAGAAATGATTAAAAGAGCAACTTTTCTAAATGCCTCAGTAGACACATGGGCTTTGAAGGGTGGAAGTGAATGCCTACCAATTTTGATACTTTTCAGACAATGACATTAGTGATACCAGTGACACCAGGGAAATGTTCAGCTGAAAGGATCATGGTTTATGCAAAGCAGTACATCCACTTCTGTGACCATTCAGGGATCTGTCACACAGTCTGGGCTACGCTGGATTTCCCCTCCAGAGTAAAAGACACGCTGTTGTATTTCTACCTCCATTCAGTTAGTTAGAAGAATGAAAGGTGCTTTATGAACACTATGGTTTGACCATTAAAAGTATGACATTCAGAATTCTAGGCTTCAGTGCAAGGCCATGCTTTCTACAGCAATACAGCAATAGCTCCTGACTAGCTTTTAATTCCCAAAGGAGTCAGATTGTCCAAATATGGTCTGTAATGTCACCAGGTAGACAGAACTCCTCGGATTGTGGTTATACTGAATGCAGCTATGTTGAGGTCAAGTAGGAAGAGCAGTGTCCATCACAAATAGAAGTGATAGATCTGGATTAGACAAGGGCAGGTGGCCCAGACTATTAACACCTACTGCTTCAGCAAGTGGCCTCTCACATAGCTTTCACCATGGAATCACAAGAAGTTCACTGTCACTTTCAGCAAAGAAGTCCACATCCACTCCAAGTTAATTCTGACCCTCAATTCCCCCTCCCAACAGCACATACCATCAGTCACCATTTTTGCCTCTCCCCAGGCAATTAGTCAACTTACTAAAACACAAATCCCCTAAAATATGGCCTACTTGTTGACTCAGCTGAGGCAAGTCTCATGTTATGGGATTTAATTTTAGTTATTCACAACTCTCCAAGGCCATGTGGAAACAAAAGCCCTCAGACCACATTTTGAGAGCCTGCTCCACATGTTTCCACTGTGTTGAAACAGAGTAGACACCACTGACCTTCAATTGCATCCTCATCCTCAGGCCTGCCCTGCATTCCCCACCTTTTCTGGGCTCCATTGCAACCCCTTTGCCAGTCTGACTACCACACCCTCCAACTTCCTTCCTGACTAAAATTTCTGTCCTCATGTTCCCAATCTTACAAACTGTCATCACTCCTCAGAATCCTAGTCCCCAACAGGGTGCTCATCTCATCTCTCCCTTGATCCTTATCCCATGTCTCCTGTTTCATAACATTTGTTGCCTAGTACATCTGGTTTTCCCTCTTCTGCTAACCTTAGAACACTAATCCGAATCTTCAAAACCTTATTCTTTCTCCTGTCCCTGTGTCTTTCTGCACATGCCTATCCGAGCCTGGGAAATGGCTCTCCTCTCTTAACTGCACTAGCTACAGTGGTCCCTCCCTCATCACTAAGGTCAACCCCTTACTTGTATGCCTCAGCCCCATGCTGAGCTTCCTTAATTAACAAAATCCTCTTCAATCACCTTCTTATGTCCTCTTTAATTCATACAATGCCTAATACACAAAACCCATATACTTTTACTTTCCTATCAGGACCCTGAGCAGATCCTATTTCTTTTTGACTGCCCTGTATATGCACATTTCCGCCTACCCACAATCCACCTCTGACCAGAGGATTCAGTCCAACGCCTCAGAGGACCCAAGTAGGATTTAAAAATAGACCATAAAATAGATTTATTTCCCATTTTCCAAGTCTGTTTGTAGACACTAAAGGTAGAGGTGTGGACATTGTAAACATAACAGAGAAATCATAGAAAAAGACACTGATTCCTCAGGTCTGAGGAATCAGTGTCTTTTGTGCCTGAGTTCCAAGTCAAAGGAGGCACAAAATAGGGTACCCCACTGCAGGGCTGCAGTGGCTGATGTCACAGGGAACTGCATGTATAGTAGACATTTTTGGGTTAATGTGAGAATAGTTTTCAAACCTCCGTAATCTTTTTCATGAAGGTGAGTGAAAATGTATGTACAATGCAAACATTGTTGATGGGTAGGCCCCTGCAGAGGTACAGAGGTTCACACATGCCCTTTCTATCACATTCTAAGACAAAGGCCACTTCAAGGCAAACTCATCCTGAGAGAAATCTGGGCAGTCAGGTCACCTTTGGCTGTGGACACCAATTCAGAAGGCAGGCAGGGCAACTGAAAACAGTTACTTAAAAAATTGCAGCCACTTTTTTTTTTTTAATTAGGAGATTTGAAAGCCAGTTAAGGATGGGAACTCTGAACAACGTGAAAAGATCTGCTAATTAAAATTAAGTTATGGCAGAGTGAAAGATGCATGAAACATATTTAAAAAGGGAAGACAGACTTTACTAAAGACCATGCATTAGTACAGGGAGCCAGAAAGCAACACCCTTGAAAGAGATGGCTGAAAAGATTTTAAGAAAAAGATAAAGAATCAAAGACTCCTCTTTTTGCTATTTGGCCTTACCAAAAACTAAATATAAAGTAAAGCATTTCATGAAATCTTCCCAGTATGTCTTTTTACCTCGTGCTTTAAGAGGTCCTCACACAAGTTAATCTTCTACCCTCCCAGAGAGATGAGACACAGATACCAGGAGGATTAAATTTAAAGTTACTGGCATATTCCCTTGAGATAGATACACTCTGAATCATTACACTGGCAAGAACATTTAAAGGAGAGTCATGTGCATTCCAAATGGGCAATAAAAGAATTAGCAATCACAAATTTGCAATTCTATTTCTGAAGGAAATGCTCTAGAAGTGTGGAGGTCAGAGGCCTGCAATCGGGGAGAACCTGTGTAAAGGTCATTGACTCTGAGGAACATGAAGGCCTCTGATTCATTAAAAAACTGCTTTCTGCACAGTAGAGGGAAACACAACTACATCTCTTTCAGCCAAGACCCAGTTTTCATCTCCATCAGTTATTGTAATTTATAAACAAGTGCAAAATAACTGAGAGTCCCTGAACAGAGCCAGAATCTGATCTCCCAGAAGACTGTGCTTTTGGAGATTTCCATTTAGACACTATATTTTAATCTACAGTAAAACTTCCTCTCTTCAAACATAATCCCTAAGGAAGAAATGTGTACTTGATCCTACAACATGGCTGGACTTGCAAGACTTGACCTCATTAGTTACCTAAGAGCAAAGGAACTGATTTCACCTCTTGGTTTGACCTGAGGAAGATTTTTCTACAGAACACATGGTAGGAGATTTGTCACTTGAGGTTAAGGAGCTTCACCTTCACTTCACCTATAGTCTCTCTAGCTTTGAGTGATATACTGTTCTCCAAGAGGTAACAACATTCCAAGAGATCAAACTTAGCTTCATAAACTATGGGTTCATTTGTAATTTCATGGGCATTGTTCTGAACTAAGACATTTGGACTAAAGTCCCAGCTTTATTACCAAAGTTTCCAATTACATCTTATTAATAGAAAGAACAGAAATGTACTAAACTAGTTTTATTGACATATAAATAACAATACTGGAGACTTTAGAAATCTTTTGAGAGATATTTCAGAGAAACTTAAGATCAGTGTTGCTACCCACACAGGCATCCTCTTGCCCATTCCCATTGTCTAGAGCAGTGACCAGGTGCACCCCATGTTTGCGTGGAGAAGTGACAGAGCTCAGATTCTGTGAGCTCATCACCTGCTCCCTTTGGCTGTCATACAACCACTGCTCATTCTCTGAGGGACACAGTATTAACTTCACTGTGGACATGCTACAAAGAGACCAAATCAAGGCAGGTGTTGGTTTGAAATGTGACCTTAAGTCAACAATAATGACAATGTCAGCTCACATTTTTGAGTGTTTATTGACTTAATGTATATCTTTTAAGAACTATTCACCTGTAAACAAATATAATAATGCAAAGAAACTTGATTTAGAGTTCAATAACACAGAGGAAGGAAGGAGGGTCACTAATATAACACATGCAGTTCAAGGGGCCGACTTTCAACCCACATCATGGGGTTTGATATTTTACACTTGTAAACCCCAGCATCTTCCCTCTTGACTGGGTCTATGGTGAGTCTTCTGCTGTTCCAAGATAGCTTCATTCTGTTTGTGAACTGCAGATTCATGCCATTGAACAGCCACTGGACAGAGAGTCCATTTGTGTAGCAGGTCAAGACCACATCCTCTTCATTCTCTATGACTCCATAGCTGCTGGCTATGAGCACGGGCACTCTCAGATGCTCTGTAGAGAAACAGAGAATGTGAATCTTTGAGAATGTGTTTGAGACATGGAGCCATGCTCCTTCCTCAGAGATCTCCACCACTCAGAGTCCACAGTGAGCTATATAAAGGTCACCAGTGTGTGGTCCTGACATTTGCAGAAAGAACGTTGTCTAAGTTCAGGTGACAGTATGTAAAGTGAAAGTTGCACCTCCTCTCCGAGCCCATATAACCTCAGGGGGATTCTATACCTGTTCCCCCACTCTTCTCTGTAGTAGCAGCAGCACATAAAACCCCTTCCCAGTGCATATGGTTCATAACCTCATCATCAGGTACAATTTTTCTCTCATGAGTTTTATTGATCTTTTCCTAGAATATTTTTTGACTTCACCAAACTTCAGGATTCATTCCTTATGAGAAGATTTATATACTTTGGTGAGGGCAAGTTTACCACCTTTGTCCATCTGTGGGACCAAGGGAAGTTTATAGCAAGTAGAAAAGCATTCAGCTTTTGTTAAAAAATTATTAGGCAGAAAGGATGGCCCAATGCACTTTTCATGGTTTACACCATGAGGATTTCTATCTAAAAGGCTTCTTACACTGAACAAGACTTTTTTTCCTTGCCTACTGAGACAATATCATGGTACAATTAATCTCTAGAGGGAAGTAGTTAAGGTTTCACCAAGGGATATTGGCTGTAGGAATAGAAGGAAACTATTCATATAATAAAGGCCATACTTAACAGCCCAGAGCTAACACAATACTCCTCAGACCACCTGACTTCCTGGTAGACCAGAAGTCTTTCCTTGCTGCTGCACAGACTTCTGCCACCCAGCTGAAGTTTATGTCTGTGGGTCACCATTTCCCAGGATGTCCGAGAGACTGGGGTGTGTGTGAAACAACAGATACATCCCAGAAGCAAGCAGGTGGTAAGTTGACAACTCAGGCCTCTGGACCAAGATGTGGGTCAGGTCTTTCCAGGTAGTGTGACTGAAATGATCCAGTGAGGCAATGAATGATGAGCAGGGTCCAATAAATGATTTAGCAAACAAAAAAAATGACAGGCAGAAGCTGATAATGTCAGCAGACACAAGTGCTCTGTCCATGACCATAAAAGTTTTTCTCTCTCACCTAACAGCCAGTGAGGACTTGTGAAAAAGGAAAATGAGTGACTTACAACAAATGGGAGCACTGACTTCCTGAAATTCTGGTGCTTATTGCAGTTTGTGTAAGGTGGCCATGAGATAAAAATGTGGAAAAATTAAAAATTATTCTGTGTGTGAAATGATGATTAATAGCCTAGGGCCTAAAACTAATTGAAAGAAAGACTATTTTCTTAGGGAATAAAAAAGGAAAGTATCTGAGATGATGATTTTTGTTTCTCAGGGCACAGAAAGGCTGTCCCTCATGGCCGGATTTTAAAGGACTCTGTATCCAGGTTCCAGGCTCCGAAGTGATTTTGAATCATTTATTTATTTCACGCACTCCTTCCCCATTTATTTCTTCCTAATTCAGCAACAAAAACTGAGTGTTTGTTACTTATTGGTCCCTGAGCTAGTTTCAGGGGTAGAGTGGGGAGTGAGAAGACAAAGTCATTTGCTTTACATCTGCCGTGAGAGTTTGCACCAAAACACGAAACAAATAATTGATGCCAAATCCAGTGCAGGAAGGTGTGACTAGGCGACCTGAGGAGGATGCCTGGGTAATGTATACAGTGATTCTGATTGTTACTCCGAGTAGTTTTCCTCTAGAGTAAAAATAGATTGTTTCTCCATTTTTTCCCTCACAGACCAAATCACATTCTTATGAGCTGAAGACACTTAATACAAAGCCTCTGAAGGAGTTTTTTTTGTTTTGTTTTGTTTTGTTTTTTCATCTAGAATCCAAAGACCCTCTTTTATGGTCCCCAAGGTAGAGAAATTAAGTCTATGGCTACAGATAGCCCAAGAGTGACTCTGATGAGCTGCTCATATTCTGTGCAACCCTGCTGTAGTGACTGCATTTTCCTGTACCTCAGCTTGTTCTCAGCTTGTTCTCTACTGGAAGAAGGCTGCCAGTATATTAACTGTAAAATATTGTCAATATCTGACTTAAATCCTGAAATAGAAGACCTGCTAAAACAAAGCATCTCTTATTGATCGACTTCCACATCTATTACTGGTCTGGGCTGATCCTTTGTGAATGAGGACCTTTCAGGAGCATCTTTTTTTCCTCAGTTTCTTTCTGGACATGCTGAACTTTTTTGGAACTTTCCTAAGTCCCCCAGGACAGTCAGCTATATCCACAAACATTATCTAACTGTGTTTTCCACACACAGACTCAGGTGATGCCAAACTCCATTTCTGCCAAGATGTGAATCTTGGGCCTGAGCCAACACTGGTGACAGGCTCAGAAGCCTTATGACTCAGTCCCATTAACCCATCACAGACTCAGCACTTTTGAGGATGCCAAACCCAACCTGGTGGAGGCTGCCTTGCATCCCTGGCATCAAGAGCCTTGGCACAGGGTTCTGGGGAGGGAATTCTGAACTGAGCTCTGTATGAATATCAGGAAGCCTCTCAGACCATGCTCTGACCTAGTATAGCAGGGTCAGCCTCAGGTCAAGTTCACAGGAACATGCTTAAGGGGGCTGAACTGAGAGTGGTCTCCCTCTGCTGAGTTACTCTCATCAGACTGACCCTTCTATCTGCAGTGACTATCTGCAGGGTTGCAATTTGGAAAGGGAACTGAGATCTTCAGAAGTTTGTCTATAATCTGTGTATCCTGCATTAAATGTCAACACCGAACCTGAAACAAAATGCAGAGTGGAATGGAGGTAATGTCCAGGACTGTCAGTCCTGTGTGTGAAGTAGGCATCACTTGACCCAATCCCCAGTCATCAGAAAGAAATCACTCACCATATACATCAAGTTGCCCAAACCCTATTTCTCTTTCTGAATTTGGAAAGTGGGCCACTACGGTGTATGTTCCTGCATCCTCCATGGTGACCTTCTTCAATAGCAAAGATCCATCATCCTTTAATATCTGTCGTCCATTGTTTTCAGGACCACTTAAATGAAAACTTGATGTCTTAATAAAAAATGAGATTACATTATTTTGGTCCTCGCCTTCCCCCTTGTACCACACGATGCCTACAACCTCAGGAGTCTTATTGTGGATATGCAGAACTGCATCTATCCCTTCGGCAGCATAGGTTGACTCAATACTGATTTCAGCTGTGGTGGGCAGGATCCAGAAGGTTATGAGTGAAACTAGGAAATAAGAAAAAATGGATTAATATTTGCATCTATGTATTGGGACAGAGAGATGAGGCCCTGAATCCTGAGTGAGTCTCTTTATCTCTCAGCCTTGGTCTGCAGGTGAGTGTGAGTCTCCCATGGTCAAGGTCAACAGCATGAACCCCATTACTTCAGCACCTCTGAAGCTGTTATTTTTTCTGTTTCAAATTCTTTTCTCCATGTGTTTGTTTTGGTCACCATCTCACTATGCTTAGACCCCTTCTGAAACTCAGGGGCAGTTTTTGAAAGACATTTTTGCTGACTACTTTCTCTAAAGATTCTCTGCCCTCACTTTCTGACCTGTCCTTCTGTTTTTTTCATGGCTGTTGTGGATACCAGACCTCACATCTAGACATTTCCTTATCCCTCTCTCCTCCATAGAACATGGGCTTTCTGAGGGCAGGGCTTGTCTGATCTAGTACCTTCCGTGTCTGCAACAGCTTGAAAATTGTTGGGGATGAATGGATGAGTGCTGTAACTCCTGGAGTTTATTTGCCCATTTCTGTGGTTTGTGGTAAAGAAAACACCTAGTGCCCCTGGTTTAATTTTTCTTGTGATTCCTGGCATAAATCATTATTATTGTTACTAGTTTTCATAACTCTATATTCAGTGATGAATAACTGGAAATAAAAAGCAGTCCATGTTTTCCTGCTTCCCTCCACTTTTAGATTATCAGTTTTTCCTCTTGCTGAGCCCCCTTCCCCAATCTACTCTTCCCTTTTGTCCTTTACCCTCAGGTCCAATCAGAAGCCTTCACTCATTTCTCAGAGCATTGGCCTTTCAAGCAGATCCCAGTCAGTCTCTCTGTTAGTTTCTTAGTCTACCCCAAGGAATTGTCTCCTACTCACCAACCAGCAGGAGGCCTTGCCAGTGGACCAGTCCTTTGTGGGTAGGGACTGAAGGGGACCCCATGATATATGTTGTCTGCTCAGCGGCTGCCTTTTTGAGAGAAGCTTGAGGTACTGTAAGGCTCACAGGCACTTCTGTCCAGAATGGTGCAGTCTGCTGTGTGTCCTACCTGTGGGCTGACCTTTATTCTGGGGCAAGATCACGATTCTTGTCATGTGAGCTGGGGGCAGGGAGTATGCACATGACAATCCTGCTCCCTGCTCTAGTTTGTGCCACCCTTTCTCCCTCTAACCAGTATTGCCCTGTTATAATTTGGTTCCCTTGGGAACTCCTGAGGTCTTCCAACACCACATAAACACACATGCAAACACATACACACATGCTTAAACACACACACACACACACACATACACACACACACTTTTATGTTATATTTGGAAAAGCACAAGCCTGGGCTTTCTGGGGTCAGGGGTTTCTCCACAGCTTCCTGTCAGGTGTCCAGGAGTCTCTCACACAGCCTTCTCTCTCTCACACACACATTTCATTCTTCCCTTCAGAGGAGTAGTTCTTGAACTAAGTCACAGAAACATGTCATAAGGAAGTCACTCCTGCTCTGCATCAAATCACCTGTGAAACATTGTAACATTGCAATGCCCAGGTGACACCTTAAATATACAGCTTTAGCAGCTCTACAGCTAATGTGGGTGCACATTCAGAATAAGATTCCTAGATATGAAAGAAGAACCACCTCTCCTGGTCTCCTGTGCACAGGGGGAGTCTCCAGATCCTCATAAAGTGCAGATTCTAACTGGGTGCAGTGGGCCAGAGACTCTGTATCTGACAGAGTCTGGAGGGAGGTTGATCTTAATATTGGCTTGTGGAGCTCACTTGCAATAGCAAGGCTAATGAGAACACAGGTGTCTTGAGAGGATGACACAATAATGCCAGCATTGGCCTCTGCTGTGTCTTTAGCTTGGGTCTGTCAGCACTACACAGAAAGCCCTAGATACCATCAATAAGAGGATCATTTGCTTGTGACACAGAAACCCAGCTGTGCACCAAGTCTTTCCCATGTTCTCAAAAGCTCTCTAGTTTTACTTCTCCCCCATGAAGGTAACAGAAATAACTGTTGGAATGAGAAGTGGTCAAGCTGGGTGATAATTGCAGAGGGGACCATTCTTCTGTCTCAGGTTGTCAGCAGACTGACCTTTGCTTCCAGGGATAAAATCTTAAAACCAGAATTTTCAGTAGGACAAGCAGTTTTTTGGTGTGAAGTGGGAGGTGTCCTGTGTGTCCCAGGAAGAATGGACTGTGGTGAAAGGTCAGGTGCCTGTGTTCTGCCTGGTTCTCAAGAGAAGTTTCAGGTAGACCACCCCTCTCCAAGTCTGTTTGTAGGACCTGTTCTTGTGCTGATGGCTGTTGGGAAAACCTCTGAGTTATCCCTGGGAAGATTCCTTCTCATCACCAGACTTGCCCATGGGTGATGCCTGGCAGGGAGTAGACAGCAGGACAGAACCCCCTGAGATAGGAGGTGCTCCCAGGCTCTGTCAAGGTAAAAAAAAAAAAAAAAAGAGAGAGAGAGAGAGAGGAAGATGGCAGCATTGTAGGAGGGAGCAGATTTTACTTCCTCCTATGCATGGGAGAGAAACTAACTGATCTACAAAGGAAAAGATCAAGGGGCCAGCAATATCACAACATTTATGAAAATAGGACATCAAAAATTATAGCGGACATTGAAAAACCAGATGGTAAGGAGACTGCTTCAGGATAATAAGAGGCCAGGGATCAGCACGGGGTCCAGGGAGGTTGCAGCCCCCAGGCCCAGTGCTCCTGTGTCTGTGTCAGGGCACTCAGGAAAGAGCCGAGTCAACTACTCCCTCCCTGGCCAAACAAGGATTGAGCAGCACCAGGGGAGGCCTCGTTGCTTGAAGGCACACAGTGAGGAGTGAGGACTGAGAGAGTATCACACAGGGGCTGCAAGGACCCATGCATAGCCCTGGGAAAAATGTGTGCCCCAGCCTGTGCAACCAAGGGCTGCCTGGCCGTGTGCCCACACCCCCAACATGGAGAGAATGTGGTTTTGTGGAAGACCCAGACCCCACAGCACTGAACACAGAAAAGGCATGGGTGCTAGCAGGATCCTGGAGCCCATGGTGGTGAACTCTGGGGGAGTGTGTGCCCTCTTGGGATCCTCGGAGCACACATTGTGAACCCGGAATAGATGCGGGCACTCCACTGGATCCCAGAGCCAGGGAGCCCATGGCGGTGAGCTTCAAAGAGCGTGCTTGGGAGTGCCCAGACCCACACCCAGAGCCCTGCAGATAGGCACCAGGCTGGCTCTTGGGAGAGCTCAGGGCTAGCCCTGGGGACAGTACATTAGAGGCTGACTAAGTTCTGACTGGGAAGGGAGGAACGATTCCAATCACCCCTCAGCCTGCTGAAGCCAGCAAGACCAGAAAAACTGGTTTGGCCAGTTAGAAACCAACAAGAGGTTTTGTTGTTCTTGTTGTTGTCATTGTTTGATTTTTTTATTTTATCTTTTTTAAGTAACTTTTATTTTTTTAATTCTTATTATTTTTATACCTCTCAATTCCTTTTGTTTCTCTTCCTTTCATCCTAGTGTTATTCCTTCCTTTCCAAATTTATCTCTTCTTCATTCCATCCCCTGCTTTTTCCTTTTTTTTTTGAACCTGCAAGTTACTACAAATTTGTAATTATCTTTTTTTCATTATTCTTACATTTTTTATTTTGATAGTGTTTTTGTATTCCTCTTCTTTCTGCAGTCTTTTTTTGCTTGACTGGTTATACTGTGTTGTTTGATAGGTTTCCCCTGTTATCTCATTCATAGTGTATTGCTAATTTACTGTCCTTCATTTGTGTTCCATTAGTACACTACTCAAGGTTCTATGCTCCCTATTCTTGTTATCTAGATCGCATAGATTCTGCCATATGATTGTTGCTCTAATATTACTGTAAATAAGACCTATCCCATACAATTGTAAACACTACACAACACCCCTCCTAGAACTCAGCCCACTTTGCAGTTCACTGAACTCTATTACTGTAATGGTTAACTCTATTCTCTCATACACTACACCTATTTACTCTTCTTTACTCTCACCCTACCTAAGAATCTGACTTCCAACAGCCTCACTGCTTTCTAGATCCAACTCACAATCCTTTCCTCCCCAATAAGAGTCTTATCTTCTTTCAATCCTTTCTAAAACATGGCTAGTGGGGTGGAAGATCACAGTTAACACTATACATAGCCAAAGGACCTCCTATTTTCTCTAGTGGTTGCTACTGTAAATATCATAGAATACTGTCTTGCGGTCTTAAACCATTTTGCCTTACTCCTCCAACTGATCAAAAAAAAAGAGTATGGGGAAGCTCTGAACACCAGGATACCCAAAGAAGAGTGTGCCACTGAATCTCACAGGTATTCTATGACAGAAGTTCACATCATAAACCCAGGGAACCAAAACAGATCGATTTAAAAAATAGAGGCTAACAAGAAGAGTCTCACAAACAATGAGAAGACAAAGAAACAATCCCCAAATAAAGGGAAAGGAGTAAGCCTCAGAAAGAATGCTAAAAGAAATAGAAGCAACTCAACTATCAGATATTGAGTTCAAAGAAATGATTATCAGGAAGCTCAATGAGCTCACAATGAGCTACCAGAAACTACAGGGAAGCTACAATGAACTCACTGCAAACTACATTAACATGAAAAAGGAAATATAAATGATCAAAACAAGGGCCAAGAAGAAATAAAGAATACAATTTCTGAAGTGAAGAACACAGTACAAGAAATGAAAAGCAGGATTGATGAAGCAGAAGATTGGATCAGCAAATTGGAGAACAAAGTAGAAGAAAACACCCAGAAAGAGCAAGAAAAGGAAAAGAGGCTCAGAAAGAATGAAGAGGGATTAAGAGAAATGCAAGACCATATGAAATGTAATAATACCCATATAATAGGGATACTGAAAGGAGAAGAAGAACAAGGAATAGAAAACCTATTTGGAAAAGTAATGATGGGAAACTTCCCTAATTTGATGAGAGAGGAAGGTAAACAAATCCAGGAAACACAGAGAGTTCCAATCAAGAGGAACCCAAAGAGGCCCACCTCAAGATGCATCATAATGAAAATGGCAAAATTCCAAGAAAAAGAGAGAATGTTAAAGGCAGCAAGGGAGAAACAGGAAGTAACATACAAGGGAGCCCCAATAAGGTTAACATCTGACTTCTCAATGGAAGCACTCCAAGCCAGAAGAGAATGTGAAGAAATATTCCAAATGATTGAGAACCACAGGCCTGCAACCAAGGCTACTTTAACCAGCAAGGCTCTCAATCAAGATAGAAGATCAAATATGAAGCCTCCCAGACAAAAAAAATAAGTCTAAGAGAATACACCTCCACCAAACCAGCTCTGCAAGAGATGCTAAAGGGACTACTTTAAGGAAAGGTAGGGAAAGAGAGAGAGAGCGAGAGCGAGAGAGAGAGAGAGAGAGAGAAAGGGGAACACAGGTACATAAATGGCCATGAATAAGTACCTATCAATAATAACCTTAAATGTAAATAGAGTGAATGCTCCAATCAAAAGACATAGAATAGCTGAATGGATAAGAAAGCATGACCCACATATATACTGCCTACAAGAGACCCACCTCAGGATAAAAGACCTGTAGAGGCTGAAAGTGAAGGGCTGGAAACAAATTTTCCAAGCAAATGGACAGGGAAAAAAAAAGCCAGGGTAGCAATACTGATATCAAACAAAATAGACTTCCAAAAAAGGGTCATAAAGAGAGACCCAGAAGGTCACTTCATAATACTCAAGGGAAGAGTCCACCAAGAATACATAAACATTGTAAATACATATGCTCCTAAAATAGGAGCACCCAAATACATAAAGAAAATCTTAGAGGACTTTAAGAAAGATACTGACAGCAACACAATTATAGAAGGGGATTTTAACACCCCACTGTCAAAAATGGAAAGATCTTCCAAACAGAATATGAACAAAGATATTCTGGCATTGAACAATGCCCTAGATGAAATGGACTTAACTGATATATATAGAGCACTCCTTCCCAAAGAAGGTGAATACACATTCTTTTCAAATGTGCATGGAGCATTTTCAAAGATAGACCACACAATAGGACACGAAACAAGTCTCAAGAATTTCAAGAAAATTGAAACCATACCAAGCATTTTCTCAGATCACAAGGGACTGTAAATAGAAACCAACCCCAAGGAAAAAACAAAACAAAACACTTAAAATCATGGAGGTTAAATAGCATGCTGTTAAACAATGAATGTGTCAAGAATGAAATTAGGGAATAAATCAAAAGGTTTCTGGAAACAAATGAAAATGAACTCACAACAACCCAAAGCATATGGGACACAGCTAAGGCAGTCCTGAAAAGGAAGTTCATAGCAATACCTAAAAAAGATAGAAACATTTCAAAGGAACAACCTAACCCTATGTCTACAAGAACTAGAGAAACAATAACAAAGATAGCCCAGAGCAAGTAGAAGGAAGGGAATAACCAAGATCAGAGCAGAATTAAATGGCTTAGAGACCAAAAGCACAATTCTAAGGATCAATGAATCCAGGAGCTGGTTCTTTGAAAAGATAAACAAAATTGACAAGCCTTTAAGCAGACTCATCAAGAAAAAAAAGAAGACCCAAATAAACACAACCAGAAATGAAAGAGGAGAGATTACAACTGATACCACAGAAATACAAAGGATTGTAAGAAATTACTATGAAGAACTGTATGCCAAGAAATTTGAAAACCTAGGTGAAATGGACACATTTCTGCAAAAATATAATCTTCCAAAACTCAATGAAGGAGAAGCAGAAAGCCTGAACAGACCAATAACAGCAAATGAAATTGAAGCAGTAATCAAAAAACTCTCCATGCACAAGAGCCCTGGACCAGATGGTTTCAGAGGAGAATTCTACAAAGCATTTAAGGAAGAGCTAACCCCTATCCTTCACAGACTATTCCAAAAAATCCAAAAAGATGGGAGACTCCCAAACTCTTTTTATGAGGCCAGCATCATTCTAATCCCAAAACCAGATAAAGACATAACAAAGAAAGAAAAGTTTAGGCCAATATCGCTGATGAATATAGATACTAAAATCCTCAACAAAATATTGTCAAACCACATCCAACAATACATTAAAAAGATCATACACCATGACCAAGTGGGATTCATCCCAGGGATGCAAGGATGGTACACTATTCACAAGTCAGTAAATGCAATACATCACATATACAAAAGCAAAGACAAAAATCACACGATACTATCAATAGATATAGAAAAAACATTTGATAAGGTACAGCACCCGTTTATGATAAAAACATTCAACAAAATGGTAATAGAGGGAGCATCCCTCAACATAATAAAGGTTATATATAAGAGACCTACAGCCAACAACATACTCAATGGGCAAAAAGTAAAATCTATTCCACTAAGATCTGGGACAAGACAAGGCTGTCCACTTTCACCACTTCTATTCAATATAGTACTGTAAGCTTTAGTCACAGCGATTAGACAAGAAAAAGAAATAAAAGGCATCCAAATCAGAAAGGAGGAAACAAAACTGTCACTGTTTGCAGATAACATGATAGTGTACATAGAAAATTTCATAGACTCCACCAAAAAAACTGCTTGACCTAATAAGTGAATTTGGCAAAACAGCAGGATACAAAGTCAATATCCAGAAATCAAAGGCATTTCTGTACACCAACAATGAAACAGCAGAAGAAGAAATCAAGAAAAAAATCCCATTTGAAATAGCAAAAAGAAAAATAAAATAACTAGGAATTCACCCAACGAAAGCGGTAAAAAAAACTTGTGTTCAGAAAAGTACATAACACTGTAGAAAGAAATCAAGGAAGACACAAACAAATGGAAATGTATACCGTGTTCATGGATTGGAAGAATTAACATCATCAAAATGTCCATACTACCCAAAGCAATTTCCACATTCAATGCAATACCTATTAAAGTACCAATGGCATATTTCACAGATTGGAAAAAACACTTCAACAATTTAAATGGAACCATAAATGACCCCGAATAGCTGCTGCAATTTTGAGAAAGAAGAGTAAAGTAGGAGGAATGACAATACCTGACACTAAACTATATTACAAGGCCACTGTAATCAAAACAGCCTGGTACTGGCATAAAAACAGGCACATGGACCAGTGGAACAGAACCGAGAGCACAGGAATAAACCCAAGTCTCTACGGTCAATTGATATTTGACAAAGGGGGCAGCAACATAAAATGGAATAACAATAGCCTCTTCAACAAATGGTGTTGGGAGAACTGGACAGCTACGTGCAAAAAAAATGAAAACTGGAGCACCAACTTACACCTTATACAAAAATAAATTCAAGGTGGATAAAAGACTTAAATATAAACCGTGACATCATTAAAGTCCTAGAAGAGAACATAGGCAGGAAAATCTCAGATATTTCATGCAGAAACTTTTTTACTCACATGTCCCCGAGAGCAAGGGACATAAAGGAAAGAATAAACAAATGGGGCCTCATCAAAATAAAAAGCTTTTGCACAGCTAAAGAAAACAGTATCAAAATAAAAAGAGAACCAACTGTATGGGAAAACATATTTGCCAATGATACCTCAGACAAGGGTTTAATCTCCAAAATATATAAAGAACTTACATGACTCCACTCTAAGAAGACAAGTAACCCAATTAAAAAATGAGCAAAGGACTTGAACAGACACTTCTCCAAGGAGGACATACAGAGGATCCAAAGACACATGAAACAATGGTCAATATCACTAGCTATCAGAGAGATGCAGATTAAAACCACGATGAGATACGACTTCACACCAGGCAGAATGGCCATCATAAAGAAAGCAACACACAACAAGTGTTGGAGAGGTTGTGGAGAAAAGGGGACCCTAGTGCACTGCTGGTGGGACTGCAGACTGGTACAACCACTATGGAAAAGAGTATGGAATTTCCTCAGAACACTAAAAATGGATCTGCCTTTTGACCCAGAAATTCCAGTGCTGGGACTATATCCTAAGAACAATGAAACACCAATACAAAAGAACCTATGCACCCCAATGTTCATAGCAGTACAATTTACAATAGCCAAGTGTTAGAAGCAACCTAGGTTCCCATCAGTAAATGAATGGATCCAAAAACAATGGTACATTTACACAATGGAATTCTATGCAGCAGAAAGGAAGAAGGAGCTCCTACCCTTTGTGACAGCATGGAAAAAGCTGGAAAGCATTATGCTAAGCAAAACAAGCCAGACAGTTAAAGACAAATACCATATGATCTCACCTTTAACAGGAACCTAAACAACAAACCAAAGAAACAAGCGAAATATAGTCAAAGACACTGAAATAGGCGACAGGCTGACAGTGACCAGAGGGGAGAGGGGAGGGAATTTCAGGGGGGAATGGGAAGGGTTTACAGGAACAAATATAAAGGACACATTGGAAACAAAAAACTAGAGGAGGGGGTGGAAATGGGAGGGAGGTCGGGAGAGATGAGTGGGTGGGCTGGAATGGGAGTAAAGCGCAGGTAACTGTACTTGAGCAACAATTAAACCAAAATTTAAAAAAAGTCCAAGCTTACTTAGCAATGTAATGAATTTATCTAAGCCAAACTGACCTCATATGCCTTGGATATAGGACTCAAATCCTTTCAAGAAAGGCAGTTTTACAGCTTACTTCATACATTATCATCAAAACAGAAGATGATAAAATTTGGATACAACCCATGAGGAGGTAAAAGAAAACATAGCAGAGAAATACCCAGAAGAGAAAAAAAGGCAAAAATGGAGAAACATATATTATTTTACATTTGAGCGGAGAGGATAATTAGCACTTACAGGACACAGAGAAGGTGTGCAGGGGACCAGATAACATAAAGGATGCTGTGGTCTCATACACTTGTCCCAGACTCTGTGATGTGAATGATCCAGTGAAGAAAATCCCTCTGATGTGTCAGGCTATGCTATCCAAGGTGCACAAAAATGGTCAGTGTTCACTTAAATGAAAGACTGGTCTTTCTTAAGGAAAATACAGGCCTGGGATGTGACAACCTCTCAAGTTAGACATTTCTGATGAAAATATCCTGTGAGGGTTGACAGTCCTGCCATGTGGCCCCTTGAACTTGTCAGGGTTACTGCACAGCCCATTTGTGTTAACAGTCTCTAGAAGTAGCAGGTTCCACAGAGCAGCCATGATGGAGGGCCCAAGAAAGGCCTGTTAAAGCAGGGCAGGGAAATCAGGCTACTTCTCCATCTTAGCCAAAGACCAGTTCCTCTGTCAATTTCCTGTGCATTTCAATGTTGCTGCCAGAGGACAGAAGTAGACCTGCAGCCAATGTCAGATGCTACACAAGGTTGCTGAAAAGTACAGGGTGAACCCAGTGAAAAGGCAGGCATTGTCTAGAATATTATGAGTCCAGTGTGAGGAGAACGGTCCCACCAGGGGCATGTGCTGTGTCAGACAGAGCACTCTGCTTTCAAGTATCCAAAAGAAGGGCCTGGTGAAGGTTCTCCTGAGACTTTTGGAAGAGGGTGCTGGCCTGTAGGGTCCATGTCCACCATCACTACATTGAGATGTTGCATATAAGTCATTTCTGTGTCCTCTCTGCCCAGAGGGCCCAGGGGCAGGAGCATCTCCACGTGAATGAATACTTGACCAGGGACCTTATGTGTTCTCTTAGGGGGAGAGAAGTCTTGTAGAACCCTCAGCCCTTCTGAGATGGAAGCAGCCACAGATTCTGGGTTCTCCTGCCCCATTCTGCACAGGAAGTGTCCCTTATTCCCCAGGACATCATAAACTGCAGACATGTCTTCAGAGACAACAGGCAGGTGCCCCCAGACTAGGAGTTTTGGGGATGAAAAGTCTTCCCTGATTTCTGTAAGGTTAGGGTGTACTCTTTCCTCCTCTGGCAGTAACTCTTCCAGGGGTTGAGTATCCAGTGTTTCTGTCAAGTATCTGTGAGAACAAGAAAACCACAGGCCTGGGGTAATGAGACATATCTCACATGGTGTGACTGTGGAGGGCCGTGACTTTGGAGAAATAAAATGCAGTCCAACCCCTCACCTTTAGGAAGTTTCTTTCATTTCTCCTGACTCTATGAGAAATAAAAGACTGTCCCTAGCATGTCCCCAAGCAGGTGGCATCCTCCTGTAATGCCTACACCAGTGCCTTTATGTCTATAAGAACAAAATTTCCCTGCAGGTGTCACGCAGAGTAACAGGCTTTCACTTGGCAGTTTCCTTTATTGATTTAATGTGTGTTTGTGGAGCATCTGTGATGTGCCAGGCTCATGGCTGGGCCCTGGAAATTCCAAACAGAATAAGACAAGCGTGGGCCCTTTGCTCATTGACTTTACCTTGTAACAGAGACAGGCTGTCAGGTAAATCATGGCTCTAGGAACTCAATTATAATCCAGTGAAGGGGACTGAAAAGAAAACTTCTGGTCCCTCCAGAGTATGTAATTGTGTCTCGGCTGGTCTGGGGAACATGGAGAGCAGTTCTGAGACAGTCACCTCTAGGCTTAAAACTGGAGGGTTAGTGGACATTTACTCCATAAAGAACATAGGGTATTTTTTAAAAAAGCTTCCTCAGAAAACTGACCTTTGTAGGGGTGATACTTGGCTGGATGGAAGTGTAGACAGAGTCCATTGTGGGAGCTCAAAGAGTTAGAAATACTGTGCAATTAGTGATACTGATAAGTTTGGTCCCCTGCTTCACTATGGGTGCTGCTGAGGCGGAGTAGTGGTGCCCCAGAAAGGCTCCTTCTGCAGAGTAATCCTGCCGCCTCTTGTGGATAAGTAGTCAGATGGGCAAAAAAGTGTCATGTTATAATTGGGTATATTCTTTTTTTTTTAGTTTTGGACTTTGTATTCAACTTATACTTTAGGCAATACTTCATATATGTATTTATAATTGTAATACAGTTATTGAAATATACTTGAATATAATGAGCTTAACATATTGAAAGCATGCAATTTATGGAGTGTTTTCAGATACATGCACCAGAGAAGTTATACAATGAAAATAAAGACCATGCCCCTTACTATTAAAGTCTTCTCATGCTCTCTTCTAATCTCCTTTTTCTTCACCTCTCCACCTGCTTTTTCAGTGTTAAGAGAACTCTCTTCAGTTATTTTCTATTATAAATACATTTGCTACTTTTTGGAATTTTCAAAATTTTTATCAGAAGACATTTAATTTGAGACCAATTTTGGGTATTTTATCATAGTTCTTCCTTTTTATTTTCTAGTTATATCTCATTTCAGGGATTCATTAATTTTGTTTCCCTACACACCCTTTGTGGACACTTGTGCTGTTTCCAGTTTTTGGCTCTCAGAAGTAACCCTGCCATGAACTCATGTGCAGAAAAGTCTGTAACACAAAGAATCAGCTATTGTAAAACCATAAATATCCAGAGGAATGTAAGTTAGAGAGTTATCACTGGATTCTGGTCTCAGGGTTGCACTGCCACAGCCCCACCCAGAAGTAAAGAAACACCTACTTCTTCACATAAAACTGTGTCTGCCACAGCCCACTCATCAGTCAACACAGTAACAGAAGTAAGGTTTCCATCTTAGGTCCAGCTTCTAAATTATGAAACAGTGATACTCAGAATCCAACTCCACCAGAAAAAAAAAAATCAATTCCTGATAAGAAGCTTTGAATTTTCAGCTGTCAATGTAAGAAATGTTTCAGCCTGACAGGAATTTTTATGACTCTGCTTAGGCCAAACATGATGATAATTGTGGGAAGCAAAACCACAATGGACGGAGAGAATGTTCTGAAACATGGCCGTGTTGCCCCTAACGTTATACAGTATAGTGAAAGTCGGAGGCCTAAGGGGTTACATGAAACCCATTAAGGAGCTGAAGGATGAAAAGTGAAGAAATCTCTGAGGCTGGGTAAAAAGTAAAACAAACGGACACAATTATTATGTTGGTTAGTACAGGAAAGATAGCGGTTATCAATAAACACAATAACCATAGTAATGAGAAGGTATGTGGTGTCTGCTATGGTGCAGTGAGCGGTCTGGTAAAAAGAAACTTACCCTGACATTTTAAAGGTATGTTATGATAAAGGAAAAAATAAAAATAAAATATTCTATTTAAGGTACAGATTGACTTTTTAAATTTTTTTAAATTTTATTTTAATCATTATTCAAGTACAGTTTTCTCCCATTCACTCCCATTCCAGCCCACCCACCCAACCCTCCTTACTTCCTTCCCATTACAACCCTCCCCCTAGTTTTTGTCCATGTGTCCTTTAAATTTGTTCCTGTAAACCCTTCCCATTCCCCCCTGAAATTCCCTCTTCTCTCCCCTCTGGTCACTGTCAGTTTGTCCCCTATTTCAGTGTCGTTGGTTATATTTTGCTTGTTTCTTTGGTTTGTTGTTTAGGTTCCTGTTAAAGGTGATATCATGTGGTATTTGTCTTTCACTGCCTGGCTTGTTTCATTTAGCATAATGCTTTCCAGCTCCATCCATGCTGTTGCAAAGGGTAGGAGCTCCTTCTTCCTTTCTGCTGCATAGAATTCCATTGTGTAAATGTACCATTGTTTTTGGATCCATTCATTTACTGATGGGCATCTAGGTTGCTTCCAGCACCTAGCTATTGTAAATTGTGCTGCTATGAACATTGGGGTGCAAAGGTTCCTTTGTATTGGTGTTTCAGTGTTCTTAGGATATAGTCCCAGCACTGGAATTTCTGGGTCAAAAGGCAGATCCATTTTTAGTGTTCTGAGGAAATTCCATACTCTTTTCCATAGTGGTTGTACCAGTCTGCAGTCCCACCAGCAGTGCACTAGGGTCCCCTTTTCTCCACAACCTCTCCAACACTTGTTGTGTGTTGCTTTCTTTATGATGGCCATTCTGCCTGGTGTGAAGTCGTATCTCATCGTGGTTTTAATCTGCATCTCTCTGATAGCTAGTGATATTGACCATTGTTTCATGTGTCTTTGGATCCTCTGTATGTCCTCCTTGGAGAAGTGTCTGTTCAAGTCCTTTGCTCATTTTTTTAATTGGGTTACTTGTCTTCTTAGAGTGGAGTCGTGTAAGTTCTTTATATATTTTGGAGATTAAACCCTTGTCTGAGGTATCATTGGCAAATATGTTTTCCCATACAGTTGGTTCTCTTTTTATTTTGATACTGTTTTCTTTAGCTGTGCAAAAGCTTTTTATTTTGATGAGGCCCCATTTGTTTATTCTTTCCTTTATGTCCCTTGCTCTCGGGGACATGTGAGTAAAAAAGTTTCTGCATGAAATATCTGAGATTTTCCTGCCTATGTTCTCTTCTAGGACTTTAATGATGTCACGGTTTATATTTAAGTCTTTTATCCACCTTGAATTTATTTTTGTATAAGGTGTAAGTTGGTGCTCCAGTTTCATTTTTTTTGCACGTAGCTGTCCAGTTCTCCCAACACCATTTGTTGAAGAGGCTATTGTTATTCCATTTTATGTTGCTGCTTCCTGTCAAATATCAATTGACCGTAGAGACTTGGGTTTATTTCTGGGCTCTCTGTTCTATTCCATTGGTCCATGTGCCTGTTTTTATGCCAATACCAGGCTGTTGACTTTTGACAACAAGGGTATTGGCCTTCGGCATGGTTACCACCATGACTCACTTTTGATTAAATTTTTAGTTTCATACCATCCTCTTTGGTTACTTCAGGCCACTGAGTTTGTAAGCCCCACCACACAGGCCTCTCCTGAGCTTGTCAGGTTCATTATGTGGTCCCACTTTTGACCACACTGCTCTGTTTGGTTATAAATCAACCTAAAAGATGCATTGGTGACCAATCTTTTGGTTAATATTATCTCAAGTGCTAGGAAAGGGTTTTTAGGAAGTTTTAGTGTTTTTCTTGCTGAATGGTAAACCATTGGTGATGCAGCAAGACCTTTAACTTGAATGGAAATGAAAGCTGAATGTTCTCAAATGAGAAAAGCAGGTAAATGGGAGCAACTGCTGCCACAGGCCTTCATTAGAACAGCTTGGATCATTTCTAACCTGTAAGCTTTCATGGTCTAAGTTGTGCTGTCTCATTACTTTGTGTTTTGCATCTTGTATAG
Source organism: Phyllostomus discolor (assembly GCF_004126475.2). Taxonomy (NCBI): domain Eukaryota; kingdom Metazoa; phylum Chordata; class Mammalia; order Chiroptera; family Phyllostomidae; genus Phyllostomus; species Phyllostomus discolor. Next base: position 12,732,511 of record NC_040914.2, read on the forward strand.
CATTTACTTATAGTTTGAGGGCACACTATGTACCATGATCCAGTTTTACCCATCTGACCATAGGATAGTGTCATATTTATTATGGCCCACCTATTACTAATTATGAATTATCCATTATTACTCTGATTGCTTCTAGCTGTGCACTTGGAATCTGTCACCTTAAAGTTTATTTGGGGACCAGGCTGTAAGAACACAATGCTGTAAAGGACAATTAGCATCAAAAAGTTTCACAGCTGAGGGCAGTAAGTTTCATGAGTATATTTCCTCTGCTTCAGCAAAAGGCATGGAGGATTGTGTTTTATAGTCATTTCAGCCTCCATTTGAACAATAGAGTTAGCAGTCCATATTGAGTTAGGGTATGAGGATATTCATATAATTAGGTTCTTGCATTTATTCATAAAATTTCCTTCCTGATGTTTTTATTCCAATAATATTGTACAACTTTCTTTGATCTTAGTTATTTGCTTTTCATTCAGAAACAACCAACTTAGTAGGACAAACTACATACTTAAAAAAAAGACTTTATAAACCTATTTTTTAAAGAGAGAGGATAGGAGAGAGAAAGAGGAGGGAATCATCAATGTGTGTTTGACTCACGTGCCCCTATAGGGCATGTGCCCTAACTGGGAATCAAACTGGCAACCCTTTTGTTTGTTGACTCCACTCAATCAACTGAGCCACACCAGCCAGGGAAAAACACCTGACTTTTAAAACACATACACATCAGTTTTCCTCCTTTTGCAAAACATTTCTTCAGAATTTCAAGATGTTACCACAATGGGGGCCCTGCACAGGGTAGGACTGCCTAAGGTTAACCGTTAATGCATGGATTCTTAATTTTGTGCTGGAACATTTTAATAAAACAAGTCCAAGTAATTTTAAGGGTATATTTATTTAAGCAGGAGACAGTGACACAAAGATGGGCCTTAGAATAAAAAGAGAATCAGAAGAGAGGCTGGGTGGGGCTGCTTGATTCTCTTAAAACATTATGGGAAACATGTGAGACTGCAAGGGGCTGCTCTCAGCTTATTGCAGAGCAACAGAAAAGGGGCCTTGTGGAAAGGTTTAGGGGGGTTGCTTTGGACAAGCTGCTGCTACCATATTCCTTTATTGCAAGTCTCATGGGAACCCCTGAAAGATGACAAGAAAGGAAATTTACCCTCCTCTAAAAAAAAGAAAAACAAGAAAAACAATTCAGTAGATGTACCTCAAGAAGTTTGAAAGCCACCCCAGCTGGTTAGCTCAGTGGGCTGAGCATGGACCTATGAACTGAAAAGTCATGGTTCAATTCCCAGTGAGAGCACATGTCTGGGTTGTGGGTCAGGTCTCCTGTTGATGGTGTGCAAGAGGTAACCTAACAAAATTTTTCCTCACATATCAGTGTTTCTCTCTCTCTCCTTCTTTTTCCATATACTCTCTAAAAAATTAATAAATATAATATTTTAAAAATACAAAAAGAGTATGCACATTTAATCTGCGTTGAGGAGATTTATTGCTTTCAAAAGGTGAAAAATTTAGATGAGGTCTCAGGGAAGATCTCAAGATAATATTCATCAGCAATTTCAGGTGTGCCCTTTCAGGGTGTGATCTCCACTACTTGGTCAGTAGCAAGTCAGAAGGTTTAAATAGAATGAGCAGCTCTATGCCAGAAGAGGAAAGGCCACCCTGAAAGCAAGGTCTAGCACACTTCATTTCTTGCTATGAACCTGGGTCTTCTCATCTGAGTAAACTTTTGTATCCAGCTGTAAATCGCTTGACCAGTTTGTTCAGCCACCTTTCTCAATTTCCCCATTTCAATTGCAAAGAGTATTTCTTACTAACCTGCCTCAAAGAAAAACTGTAAAGGAGCATTTCTGGTAAAAAAAAAAAAAAAGGCTTTAATATACATTGTAGAAATTATCAACACAGTGTTTGAGAAAAGCCCAAAGAACAACTATAAGTATTATGACTAATTTTAGCAGACAGGTAAAGACAATCAAACTTACAATGGTCAACATCAATTTGTAGTAATAAAGCATAAAGCATTTGCCAATGTCTTTGGATAGCTGTCTGTCTCTAAGACCAGCAACTTCTCATCCTTGAAATATGTTCCACTGTGATGAGTAGAGGCAAGCATCAGAGACAGGGACAGGTATACATAGGCTCTTGGGCCCCGATAAGGTTTTTTCTAAAATGGTGGTGAATGTCTTTAACCGATGTCTCCTCCATTAGACACAATATATCATTGTCATTGAAGTCATCATCAAAGCCTAGCAGTGCACCTGTGAAATGGACATCACTAATTTATCATTTGTTATAAGTTGATTAATAAGTTTTGATTATAATGTAGAATGCCTCATTTAGTAAGGTTGCTCTATATGTCCCTCTGTTTAGATGTATAGGGTGACCAGTGTCTATTGAATGAGGAGAAAAACTATGTGTTTACCAAGAGGAGTAAATTGTAGATTAAAATACATTTTGGCTAAAGGGGGTTAAAGAGTCTGAAATTTTATTTAGATAAGTTGTAATTGCACATTTTGTATGTTTCACCAACCTAGAAAATCATGGTGATGAGCACAATGAAAATATTATAAATAAGCCACATGTCAGAAACGCATTGCATTGTTTGTCCATAGAAATGCATTCCTCAATCACTGTAGCTCAGGGGGAATTCCATTATTGGTTTTAATTTCTCCCAGTAATAATTTAACTTTGTGGAGGCCATTGCTCTAATTCAAGAAAATGCCTCAACCCAGTTGGAAAATATACATATTTTAAAACTAACACATATTTGTATCCTTGAGATAGTGGCATTCATATAAAATTCAGTTGCCATATGTCAAGTGGGTCTGGGGAAAGTGGGAAATGCATATGTGCCTAGTTGAATGATTTTCCAGTGTCATATTTGTGATAGGGGCTTAAGACTTGGAAAAAATCAGCTTAAGGTAAATTGTCGTAAATCTAGCAAGTAATTGTTGGGAACAAGGAAATTAGGAGCTAAATGTGACCTTAGTAAACAGGGACCACATTGTAGCCAAAGGAACTGATAAGGGAGACGAAATGCAGGATGCAGTTAAAGCAATGCTTTGTTTATATTCCGGCAGATGCTCTCCCCTGGGCAGGCTAGATAAGCAATGCTTTGTAGTTTTTAATGAGAAAATAGGAACCTAGCTAGCTAGAGCCAGGAGATTACTGGGTTAATGAACAAACATCCTGCCTTCCTGCCCTATGCGAGAATGCTTGGTTTGAGATTCCTGCACGCGGTCTTTGTAAGCAAATTGCTAACTGCCACGTCTGCTTCTGTATAACGCTTGTTTGCCCGCCCCTATATAAGGATGTAGTTGTAAGAGCTCGGCGCGGCTCTTGTTAGCAGCTCTTTGTGGGCACTGTGTCGCTGGACACTTTGAGAGTTTGCCCCTGCGCAGGTTAAACTAGACCATTAAAGTAACATCTTTGACACCCAGAAAGTCTCCGATGCTTGTTCTCACGATTGGTGGATGTTACATAATGTGTATGTTAAGTTTTTGTTTCAGTAACTACAGATAAGGTCTACCTTGGTGCCTAAAAGTAAGCAGATGACCTCTTGGAAACGTCTGTACCAGGAAGAAGCAAGCAACTACCCTTCCCCCTTGGAGGCAACTGTTGAATTTCAAAGCTTTCGCTGACACCTTGTTTGCCCTCCCCCAACCCCCTTATAAAAGATCTGGCTGGGAAAGAAAGAGCAAGATGGTTTGTTAGGGTATGAACCCCCCATCTTCTCAGATCGCTGGCTATGTGAATAAAGCACCTATAAAAGATTCAATCACTTTCATTGCTTATTGGATTTGGTAGTGACGGGCAGCCCAAACGCCGGTATCTTTTCTGGTTACATATTTTGGCGACTCCACACTGGGACAGACTTTGGGACTCTCCGGTAAGTTTGGGTGTTTGATGGGGAGTCCCATTTGCTGCCTGGACTGAGGGGCCCTGGGGGCTTGGAGTCAGAGAATCCCAAGCAGCAGCCAAGTGATTTCACTTGGGGATTCTCACCCCTTGCTCCCAGCACCTCTCATGGTACATCACACTGTATTGAATCGTTGTGCTTTCTGGTTCAGGTTGAAATCCCGGGTCACAACTTAAGTTATCTGTTCTGTTTGGGTACCGTCTGTTTGGAGCTCCGCCTGGTCCGAAAGCACATCTGGTCTGGTCCCGAAAGGGTGTCTGTTTGGAGCTCCATGGAGTTCCATCTGGTAATATGGTGGGGAGGCCTCCATTCTGAAAAACAGCCCACTGGGGTGGGTTCTGGTAAATTAATCGACATATGAGCGTATATCGGAGGCGTATGTTGTTTTGCTGTAGTACTGTTCTGTTTGTGTCCTGTATAATTTAGACTCAGGAGAGTGCTGGTCACTGAATGAGTCTTTAAATTACTGTATTATACTGTAACTATAGTTGTTTTGTCAAAATCAGGGTAGAACAAATTGCCTTACCTAGAAATGTTTGGGTTTACATGATAAAGATGCATGCAGAGTTAAAAAGTAAAGAGAGGAAAGTCAGTTAATAGCTCAGAGAAAAGGGAATTTAAATATGAAAGATAGAAGGTCAGAGGAGAGGGGCCAGGAAGATCTAGGTATTAAAACCCCTGCAGGCTGGTCAGAGTTCCTGCAGCCCCAGGGGATCCACTCCTGTGAGTGAAATAGGAAAAGTGCACCTGAACTGGCATTGCTATCTTGAATCAGTCAAAAAACCAGATTCGGTGGAGGAAAAGCCCCTGCCGGGGCAGGGCAATATCCTTTTTGGAGACTTTTTTCAGTGAGAGTAAAGCCAGAAGCCCAGTCTGCTAGATGTTATATAGTGCATACTCTGTTTTGTACATTGGATCTGTTAAACTGGAAAAGCTCAAACCCTTCTTATGGACACAACCCTGATAAAATGACTGATTTGATTGCATCAGTGTTTTCCATTTATCATCTGAATTGGGCAGGCATAGGAGCCTTATTAAATTCTTTGCTTCAGTAAGGGGGATGAGCAGAGGCTGGTGTTAGATAAGGCAAATGAAGAGGCTCGGAGGTTACACCAAGAAAATCCAGATGGGACTCTGGGCCTTCCCAGGGCAATACCTATAACTGAGACCAACTGGGACCCTTAAGGGAATGGCCTGTCTCTCTTAAAGCATTATAAAAGGTGCCTCCTTGAGGGAATGGGAAAGGCATCCCTGAACAGAAAGTCTGAGTAAGGGCAGACTGTGCAACAAAAGTCCACAGAGGACTCCTCCCAACACTAGGAAACTGTTAAGGAGATTCCTGAGGATGGAAAGTGACTGCTGCATTTGAATTCCAAGCTTTGGGCTCACTGTAATCCACTGTGTGAGGCTCTGAAGGGACCAGAAGATAGCCCTTTAGAGCAGACAAAGGAGCACACTCAGGCTTTTGAGTCTCTGAAAGTGCACCTGGCTTCAGCACCAGCCTTGGGGCTTTCAAGCCTACTGGAGCCCTTGCAATGATATGTGTGTGAGAAACAGGGTGTTGCCCTAGAATTCCTCACCCAAATGCTTAGTGCATTTGCAATCCATCACATAATTGTCAAGGATATTAAATCACACTGTCTTGTAGTGGCCAGCCTGCTTGAGAGTGGCAACCACCTGCAGGCTCTTGGAGGAAACTGAAAAAGTTTGCCTTGGGGAGGCCTATGCCAGTTATGTGTCCCAGCAAGTGCTGAGCCTGCTGGAGCAAAAGGGAAATATGTGGCTGACTGCTGAAAGAATGGGCAGGTACCAAGCCCTTTCTTCTTGACAATCCCAATGTCTCCTTCAAAACTGTAAGTCAAGTAATTCCTGCCTTTTTCTCCCAGACCCTGACTCGGCTGCACTAATACATGACTGTGCTGAAATAACTGATGAAGTGTATTCTAGAAGAATTGATTTACAGAACTATCCTATAGAAGAAGCAGACTGAACTCTCTGTGCAGATGGAAGCAGTTATATGGACAAAGGAAGCAAAGAAGCTGGATATGCAGTTGTGACTCTTCAAGGAATAGTGGAGGCCAAGGCCTTGCTGCCAGGAATCTCTGCCCAGAAGGCTGAACTGGCTGTATTGACAAGGGTGCTGGAATTGTGTCATGGAAAGAGAATGAATGTGTGTATCAACTCAAGGTAAGCTTTTTGATTTTACATGCACATGGTTCCATCTGAAAAAAACAAAAGACTGTTAACCTCCAATAAAATGGAAATTAAGCATGCAGCCAAAATTCTAAAGTTATTAGAGGCTGTCCAGGCACCCTTACAGGTGGCAGTCATGCACTTCCCGGGGCATCAAGGAGAAAGAACTGAAGTTGCTAGAGAAAGCAATCTGGCTGAACGGGCAACAAAAGAGGCTGCTAAAGAAATATTTATGATGCCTTAGTACTTGTTCTGGACTTGTCAAAATTTGACCCTGAATATTTGACTGCACACTTAGAAAAAGTTAAGAAATAGAGTTTAATGAAGAAGGTCCTGATAGCCAATAGAAAAGAATTAGAAAGAAGCTATATTGTTTTCCTAAACATTTAGTAAAGCCAGTCATAAAGCATTTGCACGAGGCCACACACTGTGGAAAAGACTCATCAACTACCTATGTCAACTGTGGCTCACAGGTTCTGGAATTTCTAAAGCAATAAGAAAAATAACTGCTAGATGTATTGTATGCCAAAAGAACAACCCCAAAACAGAACCCTACCAAAGAAAGAGAGAAATCAATATTAAGGACAGTGCCCATTCAAGGACTGGCAAATAGAGTTTACCCAGTTGCCAAAGCTCCGAGGGTGGAAATATTTGTTAACCTTTGTGGACACATTTTCAGGATGGGTAAAAGCCTATCTCAATAGGACAGAGAAATCTTCAGAAGTAGTAAAAGCATTATTAGAGGAAATAATCCCTCTCTTTTGTCTCCCTGACAGCATTCAGAGCAATAACAGACCTGCTTTTGTTTCAGAAATCGCACAGAAGGTTAGTCAAATCTTGGGAATTAAGTGGAGACTCCCTCGTCATACAGACCCCAGGCTTGTGGGAAAGTAGAAATGATGAACCACACCTTGAAGAAAAATACAGCCAAACTGTCAAGAAGCTCATCTTCATTGGGATCAAGCTTTACTTATTGCCCTGCTCAGGATAAAGGTGGCTCCTCGAAGTGGGATTCAGTTGAGACCCCATCAAATTATGTACAGATAGCCATTTCAGGTCACAATTGGGGTGAGGTATATATATATGGATAGATAGATAAAAATCTGAAGGTAAGACAGAAATATGTGCAATATGTAAATCAGACCTTAGCTGTGATGAATAACTTTGCCTGTATTAGGGACTTCTCTCCCATAGGTCCACTGCATTCATTCAGATCAGGAGATAAGGTGCTGCTCAAGATTTGGAGGACAGGATCCCCAGAAAATCGATTAGAAGAAAGTGGAATGGACCTTGGGATATACTCTTCACCACCCCAACCGCAGTGAAGCTGGCAGGAATAAAACCTTAGATTCATCACACCAGAATAAAGAAAGTACAGGAAGAAGATCTAAAAGCCATCTTTAAAAAACAGTAACTTATGTTCTCTTCATTACCTCCTATTTAACCCCTTTGTATGGACAACTTATTCCATTCAAATGGAATGAAAACATCTGGGTATATTTGGGGGAAAATGTCCTGAATATTTCTGACTTTTGTCTTGCAGGAAGAACTTGTGTAGAACAAACTTTCACTTCATGTCTTATAGGTGTCTGTGCCCCTTTGGAAAGCTTTAGAAACTATACTATGTTTGAGCATACTGAAAAGAAAATGGCCTATTCTGACATTTATAATTGGGGACCAGTGGTAAATATATAAGACAGGGAAATGTTCTCATTGAAGGTCACTAATGTAACCCCAGCTAGGGAAGACATAATTTTTGTCAACTGCACTAAAAACTGTCTTGTGTTCTTAGCAGGTGTGAAGATGAATTACACCACCACCAGTGATGTATCTTATGCTTATGCCCATGTTAAGCTGACAATAGGATGGTTCCTGATATGCAGAATGACAGTCTATTCTTATGTTTCAGCAAACAGCTCTGGGGGACTGTGCTCTCTGGGAAGACTGATGGTGTTTATTGCCTCAGAAGCCCCACTTAACCCGGGTTCAATGGGATGTCTCCCTTGCACCTGATTGCATCGGTGATTTATGCCTCTTTAGCCCTGCTGAATACGTGTCTTCAACTATATTTGTGATGCCAACCATGGTAACTTATTTAAATATAGAAATAAGCAGGTTAGCCTATGTTATGGTGAAGGCCTTAAATGCCACCTCTCAAACTATTAGTGCCATTAGTTAAGAACTAAGACAAGTCAAAGAAGCAGTACTGGAAAATCGTGCAGCTATAGACTACCTTCTTTTAAGGCATAATCATGAATGTAAGGAATTTTAGGGACTCCGCTCTTTTAACCTAACTGATACTTCACAGCTTATAGAGCATAAAGTAAAACAAATAAATGATATGGTGTCCAATATAAAACAGGGAGAAAGATTCTTTGGCATTGATTGGTCTAAACTAACCTCCTGGCTGCCCCGCATATCTGGTCTTCAAGAAGCTTTTATTGTTTTCATCCTTGTCATTTTCTTCAGTATCATAGCTTGTTGTTGTATACAGTCTGCCCCCTTATGTAAGTCAGCAGTTTCGTGTGTTCCTAAAGCCCCCACTAAACAATCCAGTGTCCAGCAACAGGCATGACAACAAAGTGAATACTTCCATAGAAAGCTGATCTCATAGAAATGAGATAGTTTAATACTAATGGTAGGGAATGATAGGGGTTTAAGATTTGGGAAAATTTAACTTAAGGTAAATAGCCATAAATCTAGCAAGTAATGTGTATTTTAAGCTTTTTGTTTCAGAAACTACAGATAAGGCCCATCTGGCACCTGGAAAAAAAAAAAAAAAACAACTGACCTTCTGGAGTGCTGGCTAAAGATACCACCTGTCGACATCCCTACCAGGTGACTACCCCTCCCCTTGGAATTTCCAAGACTCTCACTAACTCCTGTTTGCCCTCCCCCATCCCCCTTATAAAAAATCTGGCTGGGAAAGAAAGAGCAAGATGGTTTGTTAGGGTATGAACCCGACATCTTCTTAGATCTCCGGCCATCTGAATAAAGCGCCTATAAAAGATTCAATCACTGTCATTTCTTATTGGATTTGGTAGTGACAGGCAGCCCGAACGCCGGTGTCTTTTCCTGTTACAAGGGGACCCTTATAAATCAGTTTGTTGTTGTTAACCATATGAAGACCTTTCTTGAGCATTTGTGCTGTATGTATTTTTGGAAATCAATCAATTGAACATAAAAGTATTTGAATGATATTGAAACTGAGCAGGCACCCTTGTAGGAGACTTCTTGGGCCCAATTTCTCAACAACAGAAATGAGACTGGAGTCTTGCAGGCAACAACAAGCTCAGCAAATATTAATTGAATTTAGGGACTTATAAAAACACCAATACCAATAATTAAGTAGTAGCTAAGTATAGGCTGTTTTACTTCCATTTATCCAATGTGAATATCATTTACTTCTTCTATTTTTCAGATTGTTGTGGCTAGGACTTTCTGTACGATGTTGAATAGAAGTGTTGAAAGCCCACACCCTTGTCTTATTCCTGATCTTAGGGGGAAAGCTCTCAGGTTTTACCCATTGAGTATGATGTTGGTTGTAAGTTTCTCATATATGGCCTTCATTTTGTTGCAGTGCTCCCTTTACTACAACTCTGCTGCGTGTTGTTGTTTGTTTAATCATAAATGGGTGATGTACTCGAGCAACTGCTTTTCATCCTCTATTGCTATGTTCATATGATTTTTGTTTTTCTTTGTTTTTTAGTTGATATATTACATTTACTGATTTGCAAATATGGTACCATCCTTACATCACTGGGATGAATCCCAAGTGATCATATTGTGTGATCTTTTTATTGTATTTCTGATTGTGGCTTGCCAATATTTTTTTAGGATTTAGCGTGTATGTTCATAAACGATATTATCCCATGGTTTTCTTTCTTTGCTGTATCTATATTTGGTTGGGGATTAGGCTGATGCTGGTCTCATCAAAAGACTTTGAGAGTTTTCCCTCACCTGGAATTTTTAGAATAGTCTGAGAAGAATAGGGGTTAGTTCTTCCATATATATATATAATTTTTTTTTTGCAAAATCCTCCCATGAGACTGTCCTGTCTAGGGCTTTTGTGTGCCAGAAATTTTTTGCTTACTGCTTCAATTTCACTTACAGTTACCGGCCTGTTCAGGCATTCTGCTTCTTCTTGATTCAGTTGTGGAAAATTTTATGTTTCTAGAAATGTGTTCATTTCACGGAAGTTTTCAGATTTCTTGGCATATTGTTTTTATAGTAATTTCTTCCAGTCCATTGTATTTCTGTGATATCAGGTGTAATCTCTCCTGTGTCACTTCTGATTGTGTTTATTTCAGTCCTGTCTCTTTTTTTCCTCATGAGTCTGCTTAAAGGCTTGTCAATTTTTTAATCTTTGGAAAGAACTAGCTCCTGCTTTTATTGATCCTTTGAATTGTTCTTTTAGATGGTATATCATTTCATTCTGATCTGATCTTGATTATTTTGTCTCTTTTACTGGCCCTGGGCTTTGCTTGTTGTTGTTCCTCTAGTTCTTATAGATCAAAGTCAGGTTGTTATTTGAAATGTTTCTGTCTTTTTTAGGTAGGCCTGGATTGCTATGAACGTCTCTCTCAAGACTGCCTTTGATATGTCCCATAGGCATTTAGGCTGTTATGTGTTGATTTTCATTTGTTTCCAGAAACTTTTTGATTTCTTATTGATCTCATTGGTAACCCATTCATTGTTTGATACTATGTTATTCATTCTCCATGAATTTGACTGTTTTGAGTTTTCCTTTGTAGTTGTTTTCTAGTTTGAAGTCATTGTGGCCCAAGGAAATGTTTGATGTGATTTCAATTTCCTTGAATTTGTTGAGGCTTGTTTAGTGACTCAGCATGTGGTCTATCTTTGAGAATGTTCCATAGGTGTTTGAAAAAATGTGCATTTCGCTTCCTTGAGGTGAAAGGTTCTGCATAGATCTTTTAAGTCCATTTGTCTAATGCATATTGAGTATCTAAATATCCTTGTTGACTCTTCATGTTGAAGATCTAGCCATTGTTGTTAATGGGCTGTTAAAACAGCCAAGTAGAAGTGTTTGGCTGTCTATATCTTTCTTGGGGCCCTCCAAGATTTTTGTAATAAATTTGGATGATCTAAAATTTGGTGCATATATGTTAACAATGTTGATTTTCTTCTTGATGGATCCTGCCTTTGAGTAGTTTGAAATATCCCTCTGTGTCTCTTATTATTGCCTTTGTATTGATGTCTATTATGTCTGATTTGACTATTGCTCTCTGGCTTATTTTTCCTGTTTATTTGCTTGTAATGTGTTCTTCCAACCCTTCACTTTCAGACTGGGTAGGTCTTTTCTTCTCAGGTGTGTCTCTTGTAGGTAGCATAAGTGTGGGTCATGCTTTCTTATCCTTTCAGCTACCCTATACCTTTTGATCGGTGCAGTTAATCCATTTACATTTAAGGTTATTATCAATAGGCACTTATTCATTTAATTTACCCCCTCTGTACCTGTGTTCTTCTCTAACCCTTTTTCTTCATCTTTTTTTTTAAGATGTTTTACATTTATATTTAGAAAGATTGGGAGGGAGAGAGAAAGAGAGGGAGAGAAACATCAATGTGTGGTTGCCTTTTGCATGCCTTCTATTGGAGATCCTGTTGGCAACCCAGGCATGTGCCCTAGAATGGGAATCGTACCAGTGTCCTATTAATACACCAGCTGGCACTCAGTCACTGAACCACAATAGCCAGGGACTTATTTACGTTCTTAAAGCAATCCCTTTGCATGTCTTGCCATGCTCTTTTTGTGGAGATGTATTCTTTTAGCCTTCTTTCTTTCCTGGGAAAGGCCTAATTTCACCTTCCTTTTTAAATGAGAGCCTTTCAGGATAGAGTAGTGTTGGTTCTGATCTTTTGCTTTTCATTACTAGCAATATTTCTTGCCATTCCCTTCTGGCTTTTAGTTTTTCTATTAAGAGGTTAGCTGTTAAGCTTATCAGAGTTCCCTTTTATGTTACTCCCTGTTTCTCCTTTACTGCCTTTAAGATTCTCTGTATTTCTTTGAATTTTGCCCTTTTCATTATGATGCATCTTGGAGTGTGCCTCTTCAGATTGCTCTTGCAAAACCTCTGTGCTTCCTGGACTTGTGTGGCTTTTTCTCTCATGAAATTAAGTAAGTTTTCCATGATTGCTTTTTCAAACAGGTGTTCTATTCCTTGCTCCTTTTCTTCTCCTTCTAGTATCCTTATTATATGGATATTATTATGTTTTCTGTTGTCCAGCAGTTCCCTCAGCCCCTCTTCATTCTTTGGGAGTGTTTTTTTTTCTTGTTCTTGCTCTTTCTGGGAGTTTTTTTCTACTTTTTTGCTGATTTGGTCCTCTATTTCATCTAGCCTCCTTTTGATACCTTCTACTGTATTCTTCATTTCAGAAATTGTATTCTTCATTTCCTTTTGGCATTTGTTGATTGTTTTTATGTCCTTTTCTTGCTGATACAGTTTGCATTAAGTTCCTGGTAGGCCCCCTGTAGTTTCTGGTAAAGGTCTGTGAGCTCATTCAGCTTCCTTGTAATCACTGTTTTGAACTGAATATCTGATTGTTGACTTGCTTCTATTTCATTCAGTACTCCTTCTGAGGAGTCCCCATTTCCTTTCAACTGGGGACTGTTTCTTTGTCTTCCCATTATTTGTTTGACTCTTCTTGTTTGCTTCTGCTTCTTAAATTGATCTGTTTTGACTTTCTGACTTTGTGAGGAGGAGTTCTACACTAGGAGGCCTGTACCATTCGGTTGTACAGTCTCCTCGAATCACCTGAAGTACATGTTCTCAGGATGATCTTTATGGCTTTCATGTTTGTTCCCTAGGAGTAATCGAATTTTAATTGTTTTGGGTGTTTCTCTGATAGGTCCTTTCCTCCAGCTGGTTGACTGAGGGATTCTCATCCTACCATGTGTTATGTGTTCTTGTGAAGGTATTGCCAGAACAAAACCAGAAAGAGCAGAAAACAAACCCCCACCCATAAAAATAACTATCCCACTCCACCCCACTACCAAGAGGAAATGAACTAGCATCATATTGTTCAGACTATAAGACACACTTCCCCCCCCCCCCCCCCGATTTGGGAGGAATAATGGCCATTGATATTGCTGTTGAGTTCTGTTTATATTTACATTGGTGAAATATTATGTTATTTATGTTATTAAATATTTAACTCATTTTTTGGTTCTATTTTTTCCTATTTTTCTACTCTAAAACCTAGGTGTGTCTTGTGGATTGAAAAATGTGGTATATAGTAAGGGTGTATATAGATGAAGACCCTTATAAGAAAGGAGAGGGTATATGGGATGACTTACAGAAAGAAAAATGATTTTGAGAGTGTACAGAGAGGAATAGTAATAAGAAATGGGAGTTGGAGCAATGCAAAGAGAGAAAGTAAAATTTACATCATGAATGAAAAAGGGAATGAAAAATGTGCAATGGAATATGAGCAGGAAAGCATATAGTATTAACTTGAAACAGAAATTAAAATAATATAAAATAAAATGAAGTAAGATAAAGGAAACAAAACAAATAAATAATTAACACAAATATAAGAACAAAATTGAAGAGAAAAATCCACCACAGTACTATCAACAACAAACTAGGTAAAATTAATATAGGTGGTATGGGAATAAGAGGAAAAAAAGAAACAAAAAAAGTTCAATACATGGCAAGAGGAATGGGAAATGATTTTGACATGATAGAGGGGAAGGGAATACTAAGAGTGAGGAACAAAAACCAGTCTAATACAGGGAAAAATTAAAATTTGTCATGTATGGAAAAAGACAAAAGGAAAAACAGGAGAATGAAGAAAAACAAAAAGGTAGGGTGCAAACAGGTTAAGACAGGGCAAAATTAAAAATTTTACAAGAGAAGAAAAGAGAAGGAGAGGGGGCCAGTAAAATTTGATATTTGAACCACAAAATTAGTAAAGATCTACACAAAATTAAAAAAAGAAAGCAACAACAATTACCCTACCTACCACCAGCTATCAAAGATTGCTAAAGGTGGAGAGAGAACAGGGGTATTTTAAGAGTGGAGTGAAAAGGACGTGAGATGCCCATTGACAAGAAAATTGGTTTCTTGTGTCTGGATGAGGGAGATGTGATAAGAGTGTGAAATGGAAACAAGTTGAGGGAAAAGAAAAAAAAACAAATTTGAAAGGAAAGTAATGCAAGGAAAGAAAGTAAATGGGGTGAGGGAAGGGAGGGGAAAATAAAGGAATTGAAATTAACTATGCAATAAAATCTGGAAACTTCATATGCACAATCTTACAAACCTTCATGGCTCTTCAGACTCCTAGACCCCATCGGGATTCTCATTTCCTTCTTTCCCTTGAGGTTTATCTCCTATGTCATGTGTCAAAACTTTTCTTGCCTAGTGCACCTGGTTACCAGGACACTGATATCTACCTGAGATCCATGTCACAGGAGGCACAAAACAGGGTCTTCCAGTGCAGAGCTGTGGCAGACTGATGTGGCATGACCTGCATGTTTACAAGAGTTTCAGAGTTTCACAACAGAATATTTTTACAATCTCTGTAAACTTGTTCCTTGAGAGTGAGTGAAAATGTATATAGAATGACACCACTGTTGTTGACTAGGCTGCTGCTACAGTGTTTTATCTCTACCCTTTTTGTCAGATTCTAAGACAAATGTCACTTTAATCAACTTTGTTCCCAGAACAATCTAGGTAGTCAGGTCACCTTATGCTGTGGACACCAATTCAGGATGGAGGCAGGACGACTGGAAATATGTATTGACAAATTTCAGCCAGATTAAACACATTGGAATATTTAAAAATATAATAAGGATGGACAAGTATAAGCAAGATGACAGGATCAGGTAAATATAAGTATTAGTAGGTGATGTCAAGGGGAAACATGCATCAAACAAATTTAAGAGACAAGAAACACTTTATTAAAAAAACATGCATTAACATAGTGAGCCAGAACTCAGCCCCCGTAAGAAAAAAGCCTGTGAAGATTTTAAAAACAGGTGAAAGAACCAAAGGCATCTCTGTTTGCTCATTGGCTTTACAGAAAAGAAAATCTTTTCATAAAATCTTTACAGGATGTCATTTTACCTCCTGGTTTTCAAGGCCCTCACCCAAGTTAGTCTTCTACTTCCCACAGAGATGGATACACAGGAGAACCTCAGGAGGATTACATTTTAAGAGATGGACACAGGAGTTTTTGACAGATACTTGCTGAGTCATAACATTGGCAAGAAAATTTTAAGGACTCTTGTGTATTTCAAGTGGGCAAAAGACAGATTCTGTAATTACAAGTTGCAATTACATTTCTAAAGAGAATGCGCTAAAATATGGAAGTCAGAGGCCTGAGATCAGAAAGGACCTCTGTGTGGATTGATGACTCTGAGGAAACATTAAGGCCTCTAGGTCATAATGAAACCTGAAAAGACACCAGCGTTCTGCCTTCACGTCACTACCAAACCCAATAAGAAATGACAGAGATTGAATCTTTATGGGGACTTTATTCAGATGACCAGCAATCTGAGAAGATAATGTGCTCATACCCTAACAGACCATTTTGTAGACCAGACTTTTCATAACAGGGGAATAAACAAAGATTGGTGTAGGCTTTGAGGTTCAAGCTGCAACATTCTTGTCATGGGCAGTTAGCTATTCCCAGGGGTCGGTGGTACTGATAGTTGCACGTGTGTGTGTGTGTGTGTGTGTGTGTGTCTGTGTCCCTGAACATAAAGGCATAAAGGCCAGATGCCTCCAGTTGTCTACAGTGGGTAATCTTGAGCAGTGCCCCACGAAGTCAGCTGGTTTCACAAGAGACAGGACAAGCCTTATCTGTAATTTCTGAAACAAAAGTTTTAACATATACATTATTTACTGGACTTATAACTTTTTACCTTAAGCTAAAATTTCCAAGTCTTGAGTATCCTGTGAGTAAACAACCTGTTTGTGCACAGTGGAGGGAAACACAACTATATCTCTTTCAGCCAAGATCCATTTTGCATCTATATCAGTTCCTGCAGTTTCTAAACAGATGAAAAGTAATTGAGACTCCCTGAACAGAGCCAAGATTTGATTTCCCAGAAGGATGTGCTTCTAAAGTTTTTTTTTTTTTTTCTGTTAGGCATTCTATTTATCTGTGTCACTTTTCTGTTCATCAAAATTAATCACCAAGGAAAAATTGTGTTCTTACTCCTACAACATGGCTGGTGTCATCTGATTTAGCCTGATTAGTTACCTAAGTGTAGAGGAACTGACACTTGCCAAATAATTTGCTTTGATAAGTGTTTTTGTATACAACATATAATGGGAAATTTAATAACCACTTGAGATTAGGAATCCTTTCCCTCATACTTCACCTCCATTTTTCTTTAGGTGATATCCTCTTCTCCAACAGGTATGAAAAGACCAAAGAGCTTAAACTTAGCTGTATGAAGTGTGAGTTCTTTTCCAATTCCATGCATTAGATTCTGATCTAGAATATTTGAGGTAAAGTTTTGGTATTATTACTAAAGTTTCCAATAATATCTTTTTAACAAAAAGAAAAGCAATGTACTGGACTCATAGCTATAATCTTATTGATATATAAGGAAAAGAGACTTTTAGACACAAACAAAAACCAGTGTTGCTACTCACATGGGTGTCATTGTGTCCACTCCCATTGTCCACAACCGTGTCCCAGTGCCTCCACTTGTTTGCATTGAGAAGAGGCACTGCTCAGATTCTCTAAGCCCTTCACCTTATCCCATTGGTTATCACAGGACCACTGCTCATCCTCTGAGGGACACTGTGCCAGCTACACTGTGGACATGGTACATGTGAGACCAAAACAAGATAGGGTTTGGTCTGAAATGTGACTTTAAGTCAAGAATAGTGATAATGTTAGCTCAGATTTTTGACTGTTTATTGACTCAATGTAAATTTTCTAAGGACTATTCACTTTCAGAATGAATCTATTCTAATAATGCAAGAAAACTTTTTATTTAGAGTATAACAGCATAGAAGGGGAAAGGAGAGTCACTCCAATTTCACATCGAGCTCAAGAGCCACACTTGCAACAGAACTGATGGGGTTAGAGGCTTCACACTGGTAATTCCCAGCATCTTCCCTCTTGACAGGGTCTATGGTGAGGCTTCTGCGGTCCTGGGACAACTTCATTCGCTCTGTGGGCTGCAATTCTTTGCCATTGAACAACCACTGGATGGTGAGCTCATTTGAGTTGCAGGTCAAGACCACAGCATCCTTATCCTCTGTGACTGTGGTGTTGCTAGCTCGCAGGGTGGGCTTTCTCACATGCCCTGTGGAGAAACAGAGGATGTCAGTCATTGAGAATGGACTTCAGACGTGGAGCCATGCTGCTTACTCAGAGATCTCAAACACTCACAGCCCACAGTGAGCTATGCAGAGGTCACCAGAGTAAGGTTCTGATATTCCCAGAATAACTGTTATGTATCTTCAGGTGACAGTATGTAAAGAGACAGCTATAGCTCCTCTCTGTTCCCATATAACTTTTGGGGGATTCCTTAACTGTTCTTGCAAATATCTGTGTAGTTGCAGCCCACAGAACCCCTTCCCAGCCCATGTGTCCTATAACCTCATCATCAGGTACAATTTTTCTCTCATGAGCTTTTCTTGATCTTTTTCCAGAACTTTTTTGACTTCAAAATGCACCCTAACACTTACATAAAATTTTATGTATGTTGGTGTAGGCAGGCTTACCAACTTTGTACACCCTCACAGACAAGGGAAGTTTACAGTAAGTGGAAAAGCATTTAGCTTTTGCTAAATAATTCATTAGGTAATAAAACTGGCCCAATCCAGTCTTCATGATTGTAGACATGAAGGATTTCTGTCTAAAACACTTTTAAGTCTGAACAAGATTTTATTTCATGGCCTACTGATTCAATGTCATGTTGAAATTAATTTAGAGAGAGAAGTGGTAATGGTTTGAACAACAACAACAACAACAAAACACTGACTGTAGGAATAGAATAAAGTATATACTATAATAAAGCCATACCTGAAAGCCCAGAATTAATACAATATTCCATGGAAACACTCGAAAAATTTTAGTAATATCATGAAGAAGAAATAGATGCTATAATTCCATATATTCAACAGAGTACTAGAAGTTTTGACCACCAAATTTTTGCAAGAGGATGAAACAAGTTGTATCCATGTTGGTGAAAAAGAAAAAATATCATTTTTGAAAAGGTAACACAATCTGGTAGAGAGAAAACTGTAAATGTTCTGACACACACGAATATACACACACACTTAGAACTAGTAAATAAGACAAAGTTGCAGGACAGAAAATAAACACTGAAGATCACTTTCTTTTCTTGCAACAACAATAAAAAATTACAAAGCAAAATTCATAAAAATGTTCCATTTTGTATAGCATCAAAAGACTAGGATTCAAAGAATAAATTAATAAGATAGAAATTGTATACGCTTAAAAGTGCTAAATATTTTCTTTTTAATTAGGCACAAGTAAATGGAAAAACACATATGTTAATTTATTGGAAGATCCCAAACTATCTACTTATTTGACACAATCACTATCAAAACCTCAAGGTCTTTCTTGCAGAAATAGAAAACCCCATCCTATATTTCATAAGGAAATTCAATGAACCCCAAATTGTTGAAATGGTGTTTAAAAAAGAATGTAGTACAATGTCTATACTTTCCTAAGCTCAAAAGTTACAGCAGAGCTAAGGTAACCAAAACAGTGAGACACTGGCTCGAAAACATCTGTTCATCAAAGACATGAGCACATGGTATCAATGAAAAGGCCTAGACCATTAAAAGGAGAAAAGATAGAGTTTTTAACAATGATATTGGGAAGGAATGTCCACATGCAAACAGTTGACATGGATTCTTACCCTATACTATACACCAAAATTAGGTCAAAATAGGTCAAATTGTAAAGGTTAGATATAGAAGTTTAAAATGCTTAGGAAAAGTATAGAAAGAAGCATTATGGCATTAAATTGGCAATGATTTTATGAATATGACCCTAAGAATGCAGGCAAAAATAGACAATTTGAATTTTGTCAAAATGAAAAAATTATCTTCATCAAAAAGCACAACAGGCTGAAAGGTGACCTATGAAATGGAGAAAATATTTTGCAAATCCTATGGAAAATAAAAGGTTAATGTCTAAAATATACAAAAGATTTACAACTCTACAACAAAGACACAATGAATAATCTGATTTATAAAGGGACACGGCACCTGAGTACAATTTTCTCCAGAGAATATATACAAATGTTTGTCACAAAAAGAAAAAAAAAAAGATGTTCAACACCACTATTATTAAATAAAATGAAAATCAATCTCTCAAGGTCAAATTTATTGCTTTCGATGTTGAGTGGGGTTAACCTTATTCTGCATGTAAAAGGAAAAAATGGTCCTGTGTGGTACTTTTGATTTCTCTGAAATCTTCTTAAATCATAGCTGGCACTTCTCACCTCACATTAACTTGACTCTCTGAAATAATAAGGCAGGGTGATGTATCACAAAAAAAATACATTTGGGAATCTGAGTGCTCAGTGAGTGTATCGCCTCCAGCTATATGTCTGGGGGAACTACAGACTTCCTCAGGTGTTAATTTAGTATCAGTGTTTGGTTATGGAAAGGCATAGGGATGGGAGTCAGTGAAACCCATGCACTTGTCCTGGTTCTTCACTGATTACCGACTGACTGCCTGGCTGAGCAGAAACCTTTCCTTCCAGCTGCACAGACTTCTATTGCCCAGCTGAGGTGTGTTTCCATGAGGCACGATTTCCCAGGACATCCTGCAGACTAGGGTTAGAGCAGAAATAACACATAAGGACCAGAAGCAAGTCAATGGTAAATTGACTACTCAGGCCTTTGGGGGAAGAGGTGGGACAGGTTTTTCCAGGTAAAGGTGAATGAAATGAGCCAGTGAGCCAATAAATAATAGAGCAAATTTCAATAAATGATTTAGGAAAGAGGAAAAGGGACAGACAGAAGCTGGTTATGGCAGCAGAAGCATGTGCTCTGCCCTTGACTGTTAAAGTCATTCTCTCTCCTCTGATAGCAAGTGAGGACTTGAGCAAATACAAAATGTGCAAGTTCCATCAAATAGGGAGCACTGCCTTTCTGAAATTCTGTTGCTAGTGGGCGATTTTTGTTATGTGGCTAAGAGATAGAGATTTCAAAAGAACTTAAAATTCTTCTGTATTTGAAAATTATTATTATTACCCTGGGACCAAAGACCAACTGCAAAAAGAACTATTTTATTAGAGAAATGAAAAGGATCTGAGATGATGGTCTTAGTTCCTGGAGGCACAGAAAGATTGTCCTCTATAATGAGCAATTCTAGGACTCTGAATCCAGGTTCCAGCTCTGCAGAAATTTTGGATCATTCATACATTCATTCAATCACCATTCATTTCTTCCTAATATATCAAAAGCAGCTGACTTTTTGTTACATGTTGGTCCTAAGCTGGTTTCAGGGATACAGTGGGGAATGAGAAGGCAAAGTTCTTTCCTTTATATCTGGTGGGTATGACTGCACCACAACAGGAATCCAATAAGTGATGTCAAGTCCCAAGCAGGGAGATGTGGATAAGCCACTTGAGGGTGAGGCCTGGGTAATTTATGCAGTGAATTTGTTACTGCAGGTAAATGGATTCTAGAATAAATTAGATTGTTTCTCCATTTTGCTCACTGCACAAAACGAAGTATATTCCTATGAGCTGAGGAAGCCTAGGGAAAAAGTATCTAAACCAATTCATTGGTTTAAGAACCCAGAGAGCCCTTCTTATATCCCCTGAGTTAGAGAAATCAAGTCTATGACTACAGTACTCAATGACTCTGATCAGATGCTCATGGATTGTTTGACTGATTTACTGACAATATCTTCCTGTTTCTCAGTTTATTCTCAATGAATATTTGGCTGCCCACTTGTCAGTGCAGGAACTGTAAAATATTAAAGGTTCAGACCTAAATCTTGAAATAGAAAAGCTGCTCAAACGAGGCACATCTTACTTATCAAGTCCAAGAGAGAATCCCCTGGGCTGATCTCTGGTGAATGAGGACTTTCTGAGAGCATCATTTTTTCTCAGTTTTTTTTCTGGGAATGCTGACTCCTTCTGAACCTTCTTAAATTCCCCAGGACAGTCAGCAAATATCCAGAGACATTGTCTAACTGTGTTCTCCATACACAGACTCAGGTGATACGAAATTCCATTTCTGCCAAGATGTGACTCTTGGGCTTGAGCCAGGACTGGTGACAGGCTCAGGAGCCTTGTGACTCAGGTGCTCATTAAACTGTTACACAGTCAGCCCTTTCATGAATGACAAACCCAACCTGGCATATGCTCCCCAGTGTCCCTGGAGTCAAGGTCTCTGGCACAGGGCTCTGGGAAGGGGTTATTGAGCTGAGCTCTGTATGAATATCACAAGGTCTCTCAGACCATGCTCTGACCTAGTATAGCGGGGTCAGCCTCAGGTCAAGTTCATAGGAACACGCTCAGGGGGCTGAACTGAGGCTGGTTTCCCTCTGCTGAGTTACTTTCATCAAAATGACCCTTCTTTCTGAAGTGACTGTCTGCAGGGCTGAAAGTTGGGAAGGGAACTGAGACCTTATGAAGTCTGTCTACACTCTGTGTATCCTGCAATAGATGTCAAAATCCAGCCTGAAACAAAATGCAGAGGGCAATGGAAGCAGAGTCGAGAATTATCTGTCCTGTGATTCAAGTACAATTCACTGTCCCCCAACACCTAGAAGTCAGAAAACAATCACTCACGGTATACACTGATCTTCCCATATCCTATTAATGTTTTGGAATCCTGTTTTTCCACTGCTATGGTGTAGATTCCTGCACATCCCTTGGTGACCTTCTTTAACAGCAAAGATCCATCAGAGTTTATTGTCACTTCTCCAGTTTTTGGAAATCTTACATGGGGGTCTTCAATTCGAGAAAGAAATGCAATTACATGATATCTGTTTGGGCCTCTTCCTTTGTACCATGCGAGGCGTGTTACATCAGGCGGCATGTTGTGGATACGTAAGTGCACATTCTCCCCTTCAGCAACATTTTTCAACCACATATCCTGTTGGGCCATGGTGGGCAAGCACCAGAAGTTTAAGAGTGAGACTAAAAAATAGGAAAAAGAAATCCATCAATATTTGTATCTTTGTATTGGGTTGGGAAGAATGGGCCTTGAATCCTGAGCAGGTCTCTATCTCTCAGCCATGGTCTGTATAAGAGTGTGTGTTTCTCATGGTCAAAGTCAATAGCATGGCCCCCATTACTTCTGAAAGTAAATTCTAGCATCTCTGAAACTTACTTTTTCTGTTTGAAGTACTCTTCTCCTGGTGTTTGTTTTACTCACCCCTTCACTGTACTCAGACCCCTTCTGACGCTTAGGAACATATTTGAAAGACACCTTTGCTGGCCACCTTCTCTAAAGATTCTCTGCCTTCACTTTCTGACTGTCTTCCAGTTTTTTTGTTTGTTTGTTTTGTTTTGTTTTTTCATGGCTATTGTGGGTACCTGAACTCACATTAGGACTGTACCTTTTCCCTGTCTCTTCCATAGAACATGGACTTCATGAGTGCAGGGCTTCTCAAACAGTACCTCCAGTAACTCCATACACCTAGAAATACATTGGGTTGACTGAATGAGTTTTCCTAGGGTCGTGTAAATCATGGGATGCATTTACCGATTTCTAAGGTTTGTGGTAAAAACAATGCCTAGCACCCCTGGATGAATTTTTCTGCTCCTTCCTGACTTAAATCATCATTATTATTACCAGTTTTCACAATTCAATGCTCAGTGATGAATTGAACAGGGAATAAAGAGCAACCCAGCTTTTTCAGCCTCCCGTCACTTCCAGATTATGAGATTTTTCTGTTGCTGAGCCCCCTTTCCTATCCTACTTTTTCTTTTTCTTTTGTCCTTTACACCCAGGTTCAGACAGAAGGCTTTCCTCTTTTCTAAGAGCGCTGGCCTCTTCAGGAGATCCCAGGCAGTCTCAGTGTCAAATCCTTTGTCTAGCCCAAGGAATTGTCTCAGTGTCAAATCCTTTGTCTAGCCCAAGGAATTGTCTCCTACTTACCAACCACCAGGAACTTTTGCCAGTGGACAAGTCCTCTGTAGGTAGAGACTGACAGGGATCCCATGGTGTATGTTGTCTGCTGTGTGGCTGCCTCTTTGAGAGAAGCTTCAGGTTCTGTAAGGCTCACAGGCAACTCTATCCAAAATGGTGCAATCTGCTGTGTGTCCTACCTGTGTTCTGAGCTTCATTCTGGGGCATGTTTACTATTCTTATCATGTGGGCTGGGTGCTGGGTCTCTGCATAGGATCCTCCCACTCCCTGCCTTCCTTCAGCCACATCAGTCCCTACTTACCAGTACTGGTCTCCTACATTTTGGTTCCCTGAGAACTCCCAGGGTTTCTAAATACTACTCTCGTGCACACATGCATATAAACACACACAGACGAACACGTACTCTCATGCTGTGTTTGGGAAGCACTAGACTGGGTTTTCTAGTTTTTCAGACATTCCCAAGAACTTCCTGTCATGTGCACATTAGCCTTTTCCACAGCCCTCTCTCTATCACATTTGACTTTTTCTTTCAGACCAGCTGCTCTGAAGCTCAGTTAAAAAAAAAAAAATGTCACAGCATATCAACCCTGCTATGCATCAGATCACTTGTGAAATTTAGTGAACATCCCAATGGTTAGGTGACACCTTAAAAATGCAACTTTAGCAGCTGTCCTGCTAATGTCTGTGTCCATTCAAAATGAGATGTCTTGACATGAAGGTTGAACTATTTCTCCAGCACTCCTGTCCACAGGGAAAGTCTCCAGATTCTGTCAAATTGAAGATTCTGAAGGGGAGGCAGTGGGTCAGAGACTCTGCATCTCACACGCTCTCAGGAGAAGGAGATCTTACTGGCCTGAAGGGTCCACTTGTAAAGCAAGACAGATGAGGTCTCACTTACCCTGCTAGAAGAACCCACTCATGCCAGTATTGATCACAGCAGTGTTGTGTCTTAATGTGGGGTCTGTCAGCACAGCACAGAGAGCCCCAAGTGTCCTCAAATTGTGGGGATTATTTCTGTTTGTGACACAGAAACCCAGGTTGGAATCAGTCTTCTTCATGTTCTCAAATGTTCTGAGAAAGTTTTATCCCCTCCCAACAGGAGGATCACAGAGATGACTCTGGTGATGAGAGGTTTTAAGGTGGGTGACACCTGCAGAGGAAAATGATCTATCTGAGGTTGTCACCAGACTGGATTTTGCTTCCAGGGACAAAGATTCAAAGCCAGAAGTCTCAGTAGGGCCTGCAGTTTCTGGGTGTGAAGTGGGAGGTGCCCTGTGTGTACCAGGAAGAAAGGACTGTGAGGAAAGATCAGGTGCCTATGGGAATCCTGGTCCTCCAAAGAGTTTCATGTCTTTTATTAGACCCGTCTTTGTCCTTCTGACTGTGGAACAACCTCTGATTTGTTCCTGAGAAGCTTTCTGGTGGTTACCAGACTTGCCCATGGATGATGCCAGGAATAGGGTGGACAGCAGCACAGAAACCCCTGAAGAAGGAGGTGCTCCCAGACCCTGTCAAAGTGAAAATATTTCAAACCTGGAAGCAATGCAATGAGTTCATCTGAGAAAGCTGACCTCATGTGCCTGAGAGAAAGGACTCAAATCCTTTGGAGAGAGGCAGTTTTACAGCTTGTTTTGAACATAACAATCAAAGTGCAAAGTGAAAATGCTGCATAGGATCCATTAGGAGATGAGGAATAACATAACATGGAAATCTCCAGAATTGGAAAAAAGGCAAAAGGGAGAATGTACTTTTTACATCAATGGGTACAGGATTACTAATGTTTTTACAATACAGAGAAGGTGTTCAGGGGACCAGATAACATAAATGGTTCTTTGTTATCCTACACTTGCTCCAGATCCTTTGATTCCAATGGTACAGCAAAAGAAAACATTCTGATCTGCCAAAGTTATCTTATCCAAGATGAAAAAAAGAAAAAGGATCAAGGCTGACTCAAGCAGGTGATAGAAGTTTCCTAAGGAAATACAGGCCTGGGATGTGGCAACCTGCCATAACCTGGCCAGGTAGAAATTTCTGGTGAGAATATCTTGAGAGGCTTGTCAGCCTGCCATGTGGCTCCCTAAGGTTCTCATGGTTGCTGCACAGCCCCTTTTTGTTAAAGGTCTCTAGAGGTAACAGGTGGGTCAGAGCAGTCAAGAGGGAGGGCCCAAGAAAAGCTTATCTATGCAGGGGATGAATATCAAGCTCCTTCTGCATCTTATTAACCAAAGCCAGGTTCCTGTGTTTATTTCCTATATGTCTCTATGTTTCCCCCTAGAGGACAGAAGTAGAACTGCAGCCAACGTCAGCGGCCTCATAGGGAAACTGATCAGTCAGTGCAGGGTGAGGCCAGTGAAAAGGCAGGCATTACTGAGATTACTGTGAGTCCAGTGACAGAAGAACTTCCCCATCAGGGAAATGTGCTGTTTCAGACAGAGCTCTTTGTTTTCAAATGTTCAAAGGAAGGGCCTGGTGAAGGTTCTTCTAACACTATTGGAGTGGTTGATGGCCCGGAGGGTTAATCCCAAAAAGGCCCTGTGTGTCTGCCATCATTACAATGGGACGTTGATTCATTTCTGTGTCTCTGTCTTCCCACAGGGCCTATGAGCTGGAACATTTCCATGTGAATACTCAACCAGGGCCCTGTGTGTTGTTTTGTTAGGAGAGGAGAGGTTCTTGAAGAACCATCAGCTCCTCTGAGATAGAAGCAAATACAGATTCTGGGTTCTCCTGCCCCACTCTGCACAGGAAGTCTCCCTTGTTCCCCAGGACATCATGACCTAGACAGATGTCTTCCGAAACAGCAGGCAGGTGTCCCATAGAGCAGGAATTCTGGGAATGAAATGTCTTCCCTGATACTTATACAGTCAGGATATGTATGGTTTTTCCTCCCCTGGTAGTAAGTCTTCCAGGGGTTGAGGATTCATAGTTTCTGTCAGGTCAGCTATCTGAGAGAACAGGAAAAACACAGGACCTGGGTGATGAGACATAACTCACAAGGTCGGTCTGTGGAGGGCTGTGATTTTGGAGAAATAAAATGCAGTCAAATGCCTCACTGTTAGGAAGTTTCTTTCATTCCTCCTGAATGTATGAATAGTAAAAGCTTGAGTATAGGGTGTCCCCACGGAGGCAGTGTCCTCCTCTCATGCTGACACCAGTGTCTTTGTGTCTATAAGAAATGTAATTTCACTGCAAGTGTCACGCAAAGTGACAGGCTTCCACTGTGCATTTTCCCTTATCGATTTAACACTTGTTTACAGAGCATCTGTGATGTGTCAGGCTCATCGCTGGGCCCTGGAAACTCCAAAAAGAGTAAGGCAAATGTGGGCCCTGTGCTCATTGACTTTACCTTTTAACAGTGACCAGATTTCAGATAAATCATGACTCTAAGAAATTAACCATAAGGAAGTGAAGGATTGTGAAAGAAAACTTCTGGAATACTTACAAAACATACTTGAGTCTCAGCTGGTCTGGAGATCACAGAGAGCACTTCTGAGAAAGACTCTTGGCTGAGATCTAAAGAATTAGTGGCCATTGTATATTGGAAAAATAGATGGTATTAAAAAATTGACTGCACAAGACTAACTATTGGTAGACTGACCCTTGGCTAGCTGGAGGAGTGGACTCAGTCCTTGTGGGGAGCTTGGAAAGTTAGGTTATCAGTGGAATGGTTGATACTGGTGAGCTTGGTCCCTGCTGGGCTGTGGCTGCTGCTGATTCAGGGAGTTCAGCAATGCCCAGAAAGGCTCCAGCCTACAGAGTAATTCTGCTTCCCACTGCTGGACACCCAGAAAAAATAAGCAAAGAAATATCTTGTTACTGTTAGGTATTTCTTTATTTGGTCTTGTACTTTCCACTCAACTTTTACTTTAGGCAATAGTTCCTTTCTGTATGGATAATTTTAATATATTTATTGGTTTCCAGTTGAATACCATAAGCTTAACTCATTGAAAGCATGCGATATATAAAGTGTTTTCAGATGCATGCACCAGAGATGTACAATGAAAATAAAGACCATGTGCCTTACTAGAAGAGTCTCCCCATGTCCTCTTGCAATCTCCATTTTCTTCACATCTGTACCACCTTCTATAGTGTTAAGGAAATTCTCAATGGCTGTTTTCTTATTATAAATTCCTTTGCATTTTCTGGAATTTTCAATTTTTTTCATAAAGTATATACATTTAGATTGAGGTTGTCTTCCTGGTGCAACATTATTATTTTGATATAATTATTCCTTTTGTTCTCTAGATATATCTCATTCCTAGGATTCATTGATTTTACCTGTTCACCCCTTTATGGACATTGGTGTTGTCTTCAATTAGGGACTATTAAATTAAACCTGCCATGAACATTAATGTAGAACAACCTTTAACTCAACCTTTAGTGCTTGTTAACCGTGACGACCTAGAGGGATGGAAAGTAGGGAGTTACCATTGGAAGGTCAGTTTCAAGGTAGCATGGCCCCAGCTCATCCAGAGGTAGAGAAACACCTACTTTTTCACATAAAGCCATGTGTGCCACAGGCCATCATAAGTCAACACAGTAGCAGAAATAATGACTCCAACTCCCTTCCTGCCTCCAAATGACACACAAGTGCATCTCAGAGGCTGAGTTTAATTCACATCTGGATTGTCAATTACTAGGAGTACGGGAAAAGTTATGTTTAAACTTTCAATATAATATAAAAGAAAACCAAAAAAATTAAGTGTATTGTAAATTGTGCTGCTATGAAAGACAGATACTTATAGGTGAAACCCTATTGTATTTGAGATCTTTTTGTTGATCAGTAGAACCAAATCAACAAAAAAAGCAAGAAAAATAAAATCAGAGATATTGAAATTAAGAACAAACTGACTGTAGCTAGAGGGTAGGTGGGAGGGGATAATATTAAGTGGGGAAATGAGGGAAGGGTTTTCAGGAACATCTATAAAGGGCACATGGACAAGATCAAAGGGAGTAGTATCAATGTGGGAGTTTGCAATGGCTGGGGGTTGTAAAGACAAGTACACTTGAAAAACAATAAATAAAAGTAAAAAAAAAAAAAGGTAAGGATATATGCCTAGGGCCAATAGAAAATACACAGAATGTCTGAATCTGCTTATAGGCTTTGCAACACTGGAAGTGACCCACACCAGAGAAGCCTCGAGTGTCTCATGTGATGTCATAGAAACATGCTTGACCTTCTTCCTTGGATTTTAGAAAGAGCATCTAAAAATTTTGAAATTTTCTAAGTGATGAGGGTGATAAGAGTGTCTTTTCTTGTGATGAGGCAACTCTTGGCAGGCCTCTGGATAGCTGCAGAGTGAGGGCTGGTTACGAGAAAGACCAAGTTCTAACAAAAAACTTGGAATTTTCCACTGTCAAAGGAAGAGATGTTTCAACCTGAAGCGTACTTCTGAGAAGAGAAAAATGGGTAAATGGGGGGAGGGCAGTCAGTTCTCAGGCCTTTATTAGAAAAATACTTTGGTTCAATCTCAACCTATAACCTATCATGGACTAAGTATTGCTGTCTCATATCTCTGTGTTTTGCATCCTGAATTACATTTACTTACACGTTGAGGGCACACTATTCACCAAATGGCTTTTAACATTTTGACTATGAGATGGATTCGTATTTACTATGACCTACCTATTGTTATAAATTGTTCATTCTTAGTCTGATGTCTGATATTTGTGCAGTTGGAAGCCGTCACCATAAAGTTTATTTGGGGCCAGGCTGTAAGAACAAAATATAAGTTACAATTACAGTCTGAAAGTTGGACAGGTGAGGAGGATGGTAAGCATTTCATAAGTACCTTTCTTTCCTCTGCTTCAGGATCAGATATGGAGGGCTGTATTTTATAGCCCCTTCAGCTCCCATTTGTATTAATATAGTTAGTAGTCCTTGCTGCATTCAGGTGTAAGGCATTTACACAATTTTATTACAGCCTTTAGTTATACATTATTTTCTCAATGTTTTTTTTATTCTAGTAATCTACCAATTTCCTTGATCTAAGTTTGTCTCTTTTTACTCTCAGAAATAAACAAATTATTAGAAAAAAAAACATAATGTTTATCTGCTAAAACACACAAACATCACTTCTTTTTCCAGTTGCATTTATTTTCAATTTCAAAATGTTACCAGAAATGGGCCTGGCCCCCAGGCAGTTTTACCGAAGGTTAGCCAGTGGTGCATAGATTCTTGATTTTGTGCAAGAAGGATTCCCCAAAATAAGTCTGGATAATTTTGAGGGCATGGTTATTAAAGTGGGGGGAAAGCAAAACAAGGTTATACCTAGAGTATAAAGATTAGCAGAAGAGAGACGGGATGGGTGGGGCTGCTGTGGCTCTCTTAAAACATTATGGGAAAGTTGTAAGGCTAGGAGGGGCTGCTCTCCCCTTACTGCAGAACACAGAAAAAAGGACTTGTGGAAAGCTTTGGAGGGGGTTGCCTAGGGCGAGCTGCTGCTGCCCATTGCTCCCCTGGTTGCAATTCTTGTTTGGGACCCCTCAGAGATTAGGAAAAATAATTTACCAAAAAAAATCAATTGATGTGGCTCCAAAAGGGTGCATACTGGATTCTTTTTCTTGAAGAGTTTTATCCCTTTCCTTCAAAGGTAAAAATTACATTCAAAGTCTCAGGGATGATCTCAATACAATATACATCAACTTTTTCATATGTGCCCTTGAAGGGCTGTGATCTCCACTAATTGGACAATATCAGGGCAGAAGGTCTAAATTACATGACCAG
This sequence comes from Phyllostomus discolor, assembly GCF_004126475.2. Classification (NCBI taxonomy): domain Eukaryota; kingdom Metazoa; phylum Chordata; class Mammalia; order Chiroptera; family Phyllostomidae; genus Phyllostomus; species Phyllostomus discolor. The sequence continues at coordinate 12,762,428 of NC_040914.2, forward strand.
GTATATGCCAGGCATGGAAAAGCCACCCTTAAATCCAGGTCTAGCACATATTTTGTTGGTTGCCAGGCACCCAGGTCTTTTCACCCTAGTGGCCTTGTTATCTGGATGTAAATTGCTCTCCCAGTTTGTTTGGCCATCTTTCTCAGTTTGCCAACTTCTCTTGTCAACAAATATCCCTAGACACTTACCACCCTGCCACAAAAGAAAAACCATGAAAAGGGCATTTTTGATAATATAAAAGTTATTGTATACACCTTAGAAATGATTAACAGTTTTGCTATGTACTCACTATGTGAGAAAATCTGAAAGAAGAAGTATAATTATTATTATGACTAATATTTGAAGACAGTAAATATATTTAAACTTATAACACTGATTATCAATTGATAAACTTAATGTTAAATATCAATGAAAATAGTGCTGCATGGAATATCTGAGATTTTCCTGCCTATGTTCCCCTCTAGGACTTTTATAGTGTTGTGGCATTTTTTAAATCTTTTATTCACCTTGAATATGTTTTTTTTCTGTATGTTGTAAGTTGGTGAATTGGTTTTATACTTTTTGCATGTAGCTGTGTAGACTTCTCAACACCATTTGTTGAAGAGGCTATTTGTACTCCATATTATGCTTCTGCCCACTTTGTCAAATATTAATTGAACATAGAGACATGGGTTTGATTCTGGCTTCTCTATTCTGTTCCATTGGTCTCTGTGTCTGTTCTTATGCCAGTACCATACTGTTCTGATAACAGTGGCCTAATAATATAGTTTGGAATCAAGGGTTGTTATCTCGTCTACTTTGCTGTTCTTTCTCCAAATTGCTGAGGCTATTTGGGGTAGTTTATGCTTCCATATAAACTTTTGAAATGTTTGTTCTATGTCTTTGAAACATGTCATTGTTGTTTTAATATTTTTTGTGTTGAATCTATAAGTTGCTTTGTCCATAATTGGACATTTAGATGGTGTTAGTTATTCCAATCCATGAACATCTTATATGCCTCTATTTATTTGTTCTTTCCTTAAATTCTTTCTTCAGTGCTGTGTGGTTTTCTGAGTATAGGTCTTTTACCTCTTTGGTAAGGTTTACTCCTACATATTTTATTTTTTGTTGCTATAGTAAATGTTTACTCTTTCTGATATGTGAATATTTTCCTCTTTTTCCAAGACCCTTATTCAGTTCCTGATTGGTTTCCGATCTTTTCCCCTGAACATTTCAAATGCAAATTTAAAGTCTTTCTTTTTCAGCCATGTTAATTTGATATTCATGAACAATTGCAACTGTACAATTGCAGTACAGTTAAACTGTAACTGTACAGTTTCATCTTATCTTTCCATGGCCTCAAACTCATGCCACTTGATTCATTGACTTTGGGACTCCCAGAGAACTCTATTCTCAACTCCTTCAGACAAAACAATTCCAAGTATCCAACCACAGATTAGGCCTGTAATCATCACTTATTCATGTATGATCCTAACACATCTGCAAGCTTAGCAACATATTCCTGAATTGATTTCTCGATGGCGTTCACAATTTGCTCACTATTTCATGAGATTGCTTTTGTCTATATTGTAACTTTCTCTTCAATTTTTCCTGAGACATTGGAAAGCCCTGAGACCTTCTCAATATTCTCAGAATGTTAATTAGTTTTAAAATTAAACAATCAGGTCATTGGTTGTATCTCTCTGAATAGATGTCTGTATGTCCACTTTTTCTGGAAATAATTAGAATTGGTTTATAAATATTCCTCAACTTAATCAGCTCACATAAATTAAAATATAATAAAAGCTAACCCAATTTCTAGCTCATTAATGACCAATATTTTTCATAAATAAAATAATGTTATTTTTTCTAAATCTATTAAGGACATATTTAAAGAATTAGTCAACAACTTATATAATCGCGGTGTGTACTTATAAAATTGAAACAATTTTAATAGTCTAATGAGAATAATTGTGGCTGCCATGGAATAGGCTTTATTGTTCACACATTAAAAATATCAAATAGTTCTTTAAGAAGAGCAAGAAGCTTCATGAACTATGTGTGCACATGTGGTTTAAAAAAATAAATATGTGTAATCAATGAATTGCTTTCTCCATACTATTTAATGGAAATATCATTATACACTCAAAATATTTGGAATTCAAAAATAACTTCTTCAGCAGTCTATTTACATAGCATCCAATGCAGTAGATAGAAGAAAAAATAAGAACAAAACAATTAAGGGAATATCCTTAAACCCCTAGCAGACTATACTTTGTTTCTGTGGAGTGGTCTCTGTGACATTGTGACTGGGGTCTGTGCTCTGGGTCCTAGAGGACAGCTAGGGTGGTTGAAGAAAAACCAACAATTGTAGTGAAATTGGAAAGAGATTCTCCCTGCAATAGAATAGTTAGCCTCCCAGGCACTGGAATCTGGATTGATGATAAGAAGTGATAAGGGTGAGCAAAAGTGCAACTGAAAGGCTAAATTTATAAAGTGAAGAGCTTGTGTGGCTTTTCCAACCACTTGCCATGATGACAGAACGTCCAGGGAGATTGAGACCAGACTGTGAACTGTTTGAGGGAACAAGCCTCACCTGAGAGATGGACATGGAAAGGAATCAGAATAGAAATTAGAGAGCAGTGGGTAAAACATTTGAATGACTAAATCCAAGAAAGACCTCCCAAAGCTTTCCTGATGGTGGCAAGCCCTCTAAAGAAGAACAAGTTGGGATGCAGTAGACAGAGCAAAACAAAGAAAAGTGTTGCTACTCACAGAGTGTCCTCTTGTCCATTCCCATTGTCTACAGCAGTGTCCTGGTGCCCTCCACATGTTTACATGAAGAAGGACAGAGCTCAGATTCTTTGACCTCATCACCTACTCCCATTGGTTATCACAGGAGCACTGCTTGTCCTCTGAAGGGCACAATTGATGCAGACTCTGGCCGGCAGTGTCCAAGTCATTATAGATGAAATCAGACACTCACACAGACTCCTGTATCTGCTGGAGGAAAAGGGACAGAATGCCTTTTCTCTCAAGGAGAGCAAAAGCCTTGGCCCTTGCAGTGACCAGTCTTTATTATTATTTATTTATTTATTAAAGATTTTATTTATTTATTTTTAGAGAGGGAAGGGAGGAAGATAGAGAGAGAGAGAGACATCAATGTGCGGTTGCTGGGGGTTATGGCCTGTAACCCAGGAATGTACCCTGGCTGGGAATCGAACCTGGGACACTTTGGTTCCCAACCTGTGCTCAATCCACTGAGCTATGCCAGCCAGGGCTACCAGTCTTTATTTGGTTTCTCCACATATTACATGATGGTCCTCATTTACTATGCACAGGTTTGCTTTAGGTAGTTACCTTTCACAGAAAACAAAGGAGCTGATGCCACTAATCACATCACAGAAGAGGGATCTTTGCAAATGAAAAGGCAAAAGTGGTTGAATTGGTTACACTCATCTTTGGAAGGTTCAGCATGGATTTTAGCAAGTTACCTAGCAGTGAATGTCCTCAATTCAGGCTGAGGGAGTTTTTTAGCAAGAGCAAGACTCAAAGTGGCCTAGGCACATTGTAGGCCTCATTCGCCATGAGAGGACCTATGCATGGGCGTGGACCCTGTGCATCTCTGAGTGGGAGGTGGGCCCACACCATGTGGAATGGTCTCCTACACACAGTGTCACCTCCACTGTGGACATGGTACAAATGAGACCAACCCGAGATGACAGTTGTCTGAAATACGACCTTAATGCAATAATAATGACAATGTCTGCTCACATTTTTGAGTGTTTATTGATGCAATGCAAATCTCTTAAGAATTATTCATCTTCAAAATTTATTATAATACTGCAAAAATTTTTATTGAGAATTTAATAACATATGGCAAGGACAGGTGGGTCACTCAAATTTTGCATCCAGCACAACAGGCCAACTTCAGTAGATGTGATGGAGTTGGAAACTTCACACCAGTAATATCCAGCATCTTCCCTCTTCCCAAGGTCAATGGTGAGGCTTCGGTGGTCTTCAGATACCATCATGCGCTCATTGAGCTTAAGATTCACGCCCCTGAACAACCAGTGGATGAAGAGTGCATTTGTGTTGCAGGATCACAACCCCAGTGTCCTTATTCTCTGTGACTGTCATGTTGTAGGCTACAAGGGAGACTGCTAATTCAAGCTCTGTAGAGAAATGGGCAATGTGACTGGTTAAGAACGAGCTTAATATGAGCTTAATATAAGAATGAGCTTAATGGGGCCATGCTACTTACTCAGATCTCAGCAACTCACAGCCCACAGTGAGCTATGTAACGGCCACCAGAGTATGTTCCCAACATTTACAGGCGAACAATTGTGTAAGTTCAGGTGAAATTATGTAAGGAGAGAGCTGTAGGGACTAGTCTCTAGTCCCATATAACCCCAGTATGATTCCATTCATATTCCCTCAGTCATCTGAGTTTGCAGCTTCAAAATCCCCTTCCCAGCCCATATGCCCTATAAACTCATCATCAGATAGAATTTTTCTCTCATGAGCTTTTATTGATCTTTTCCTAGGACTTCTTTTTTTCCCCTCACAAATCATCAGGTCTCATATCTTATATCAACTTTTATCCATGTTAAGGAAGGCAGGCTTACCACCATATCTATCTCTGGAGCCAAGGAAGTGTACAGTAAGCAGAAAAGCATTTAGCTTTTTAAAAATAATTTATTAGGCAGTAAAGACTGTTCAATGGAGAAAAGACACTCTTTTCAATAAATGGGTTGCACAACAATATTCACATGCAGACAAGTGACATGGGTCATTGTCTGACAACACACACACAAATTCAGTCAAAGAGATCAAATTGTAAAGGTTACACCTAAAACTATAAAATGCTTAGAGAAAAAATAGGAAGAAACACTATGACATTGATTTGGCAATGATTTCGATACATCTGACACTAAGAACAAAGGTAAAAAATAGACGATTTGGATTTTGTCAAAATGAAACATTTTTCTTCAACAAAACACAGGTTGAAAGGTGGCCTATGAAATGTGAGAAAATACTTTGCAAGTCATATGGAAAATAAAATATTAATGTGCAGAATATACAAAAAGTCTTCTACAACTCAACAGTCACCACAAAACCACATATAAGCTGACTTAGAAATGAAGAAAACACTTCAATAGACATTTCTCCAGAGAATATATGCAACAGGCCAAACATCACAGAAAAAAAAATGCTCAACACCGCTATTATTTATGGAAATGAAGTCAAAACTCTTCAGGTTGACTTAGTTGCATGTGATGTTGGGTGTAGATAACTTTGCTCTGCAGGAAAGAGAGTAAAAATCACACTGTGTAGTACCTTTCCTTTCTCCAAAAGCTTCTTCAACCACAGTTGGCTCCTCTAACATCTCAGTCAACTTGAGTCTTTGAAAGAACCCAAGAGGTCTGTGCATCACTAGAAAGTGCATGGGAATTTGGGTGCTCAGAGAATGTATAGCCTCCAGCTATATGTGTGGTGGAAAGTACAGACTTTCTCAGATGTCATTTAAGTATCAGTGTTTGGTTAAGGAAAGATATAAGAGTGGGAGTCAGATTCTGGAATTCTGATTCTTCACAGACCACCTGACAGCCTGGTTGACAAGAAGTGTTTTTTTCCAGCTGCACAGACTTCTATCAACCAGCTGAAGTATTTCTGTGAGGCATCATTTCCCAGGACATCCCAGAGGCAGGGGTTGGTGCAGAAATAACACATAGCAACCAGGGGCAAGCTGGTGGTCAGTTGACTACTCAGGCCTCTGGACCAAGAGGTATGTCGGGTCTTTCAAGGTGAGTATAAGCCAAATGAGTCAGGATAGGCCACCTGAGCAGGAGAGCTGTGCAGTAACTCTGATTGTTACTGCAGGTAATTTGGTTCTAAAGTAAAAATACATTATTTTTCTTTTTTCTACTACATGGAACAAAGTGTATTTCTATTAACTACGGATACCTAACACAAAAGGACCTGCACCAATTCATTGAGAGAAAATCCCCTGGGCTGATCCCTGGTGAGTAAGGACCTTCCAGGAGCATCTTTTTCCCTCAGTGTCTTTCTGGAGATGCTGACTTTTTCTGAAACTTCCTAAGTCACACAGGGCAGTCAGGTATATCCAAGAACATTATCTATCTGGGTTTTCCACACAGAGACCCAGATGATACTGAATTCCATTTTTGCCACGACGTGGCTCTTGGGCCTGAGCCCCAACTGGTGACAAGCAGTGGAACCCTGTGACTTGGGCACCTGATAAACCATTACACACTCAGCCTTTCCCAGGAGACTAACCCCAAGCTAGCACAGGCTCACATTACTCCCTGGAGTCAAGATCCCTAGGACAGTGTAATGGAGAGTGGTTTCTGAACTGAGCTTGGGAAGAATTTCAGGAGGCCTCTCAGACCATGCTCTGACCTAGTACAACAGGATCATTCTCAGGGTCAAGTTCATAGGCAGGTGCTCAGAATGCCTAACTCAGACAAGTCTCACTCTTCTGCCTTCTTTGCATCTTAGTATACCCCTGTCTGCATTGACTGTCTGCAGGGCTGGAATTTGGGGAGGGAACTGAGATCTTAGGAAGTTTGTCTATGCTCTGTGTATCCCTGCCTTAAATGTCAAATCCCAAACTGAAACAAAATGCAGAGGGGAATGAAGGGAGATCTAGGATTATCTGTCCTTTGTGAGAAGCAGAAGCCATCCCACCCAACACCCACAGAACAGAGAGCAATCACTGACCATATACAGTAAGCTTTCCAAGCCTTCCAAATCCCTTTTCTTTTTTTGAATCTGTAAGGTAGACTGCTCTAGTGTACATTCCTGCATCAGTTTGGAACCTTCTTTATCAGAAAGGACCAATCTTGTTTTATTTCCACTTGTGCAAATGCAGGGCCTCTTAAATACAGTCAGTCCTGGCTTTTCTTTGAGAAATGCAATTATATTATTTTTTTGTCCATGCCTTCCCCCTTGTACCACTGGAGGCCTGAAACATTGGGAGGCTTATTGCAAATACGTAGAAACAATTCCCTTCAGCAGCATAGTTCGATAAAATACTTAGTTGAGCTGTGGTGGGCTAACACCAGAAGTTGAAGAATGAGGCTAGAAAATAAGAAAAAAAAAAAAAAAAACGATGTTTCTCTGAAAGCATTGTGATTGAAAAACAAGGCCCTGAATCCAGAGCAGGTCTCTTTATTTCTCAGCCTTTGTCTATGTGTGTGTGTGCGTCTCCCATGGTCAAGGTCAATAGCATGACCTCCATTACTTGAGCACCTGTGGAACTCTTATCTTCTCAGCTTCAAATACTCTTTCCCAGGTGTTTTTTTGCTCTTGCCCTCACTGTGCTCAAATTCTTTCTGACACTAAGGGGCATTTTTGAAATCACTTTTCCTGACTACCTTCTCTAAAGTTCCTCTGTCTGCACTTTTTGATCACACCCTGCTCTACATTTTTCATGGCTCTTGTGGGTACCTGACATCACACCTACATCCTTCCTTTTCCCTTTCTCCTCCATAGAACATGAGCACAATGAAAGCAGGGCCACATTTGATCTTGTACCTCCAGTAACTTCAAGAGGCCGCAAGTACTTGGAGTTGAATGAATGAGCAATTCTAGGCTTGTACCTTCTGGGGTGCTTCAACCATTTCTGAGGTTGGTGGTAAAGACAATGTCAAGCAGCTTTGGATATGGTTTTTTTCTAGTGTTTCATGACATAAATCAGTATTATTAGCAGCTTTTATAATTCAATACTCAGTGATGAACAATATGAAATAAATTACAATTGAGGTTTTCCTGCCTCTCACCACTTCCAGGTTATGATAGTTTCCTCTTGTTGAGCCCCCTTCCTAATCCTGCTCTTTTCCTTTGTCCTTCACCCTCATTTCCAAACAGAAGCCTTCCCTCTTTTCTCCCAGCACTGGCCTCTTCAGAAGACCCTGGCCAGTCTCTCTGTGTCAGAACCTCAGTCTACCCCAAGGAATTGTCCCTAATTACCAGCCACCAAGAGCTCTTGCCAGTGGACAACTCCTCTTTGGGTAGAGACTGATAAGGACCCCATGGTGTCTGCTGTCTCCTCTGTGGCCGTATCTTTGACAGAAACTTGAGGTTCAGGTGAAGCTCACAGGCATGTTTGTCCAGAATGGTGCAGTCTGCTGTGAGTCCTCCTTGTGTGCTGAGCTTTATTCTGGGTTATGTTTACTATTCTTGTCATGTGGGCCAGGGGCCGGGTCTGTGCACAGGACCCTCCCATGTCATGCCTTCATTCTGCCACCCTTGTCCCTTCTACCAGTACTGCCCTTCTATAATTTGGTTCCTTGGAAACACCTGAGGTCTCTTAACATCACACAGATGTATACATGCATATAAACACTCACAAATATTCACCATTAGGCTGAGTTTGGAAAAGCAGAAGCCAGGCTTGCAGGATTTGGAGCATTCTCCACAGCTCCCTATATTGTGCACATTGGCCTTCCCCATCATTTTTTTCTAACACATTTGAATTTTCCCTTCACAGCAGAAGTTCTCAAGCTAAGACAGAAAAACATAGCCATGGCTGCTGGAGCTCAGTGGATTGAGTGCAGGCCTGTGAACCAAAGTGCCGCTGGTGCAATTCTCAGTCAGGGCACATGCCTGGGTTGCAGGCAAGGTCCCCAGTGGGGGCCACATGAGAGGCAACCACACGCTGATGTTTCCCTCTTCTTCTCTCTCCCTCCCTCTCTTTCTCAAAGTAAATAAATAAAATCTTTATAGAAAAAAGGAAAAACCTGTCACAGGCATGTCACCATTGCCAACCCTGCTAGGCATCAGATCACCTGTGAAGCTTCAGAAATATCACAATGCCCAGGTGATACCTTAAAAATGCAGCTTTAGCAGCTGTCCCACTAATGTGGGTGCCCATGCAAAATGAGATCTCTTTTTTCCCATTGTTTTATTTTTATTTTAATCATTGTTCAAGTATAGTTTTCTACCTTTGACTTCGAATCCAGCCCACCCACCCAACCCTTCTCACTTCCCTCCCATTACCACCCTCCCCCTAGTTTTTGTCCATGTGTCCTTTAAATTTGTTCCTGTAAACCCTTCTCATTGTCCCCTGAAATTTCCTCTTCTCTCCCCTGTGTTCACTGTCAGCCTTTCCTCTATTTCAGTGTCTTTAGTTATATCTTGCTTGTTTCTTTGTTTTCTTGATTAGGTTCCTATTAAAGGTGATATCATATGGTATTTATCTTTCATTGTCTGACTTGTTTCACTTAGCATAATGTTTTCCAGCTCCATCCAAGCTGTTGCAAAGAGTAGGAGCTCCTTCTTCCTTTCTGCTGCATAGAATTCCATTGAGTAAATGTACCATAGTTTTGGGGTCCATTCATTTACTGATGCACATCTAGGTGGCTTCCAGCACAGTAGCTATTGTAAATTGTGCTGCTATGAACACTGGGGTGCATAGGATCTTTTGGATTGGTGTTTTAGTGTTCTTAAGATATAATCCTAGCAGTGTAATTGCTGGGTCAAAAGGCAGATCCATGTTTAGTTTTCTGAGGAAGTTCCATACTGCTCTCCATAGTGGTTGTACCAGTCTGCAATTCCACCAACAGTGCACTAGGGACTCCTTTTCTCCACATCCTCTCCAACACTTGTTGTTTGTTGCTTTGTTTATGATGGCCATTCTGACTGGTGTGAAGTGGTATCTCATTGTGGTTTTAATTTGCATCTCACTGATAGCTAGCGATATTGAACATCGTTTCATGTGTCTTTGGATTTTCTGTATGTCCCCCTTGGAGAAGTGTCTGTTCAAGTCCTTTGTCCATTTTTTAATTGGATTCCTTGTCTTCTTAGAGTGGAGTCGTGTAAGTTCTTTATATATTTTAAAGATTAAACCCTTGTCTGAGGTAACATTGGCAAATATGGTTTCCCATACATTTGGTTCTCTTTTTATGTTGATACTGTTTTCTTTAGCTGTGCAGAAGCTTTTTATTTTGAGGAGGTCCCATTTGTTTATTCTTTCCTTTATGTCCCTTGCTCTAGGGGACAGGTCAGTAAAAAAGTTTTTGCATGAAATATCTGAGATTTTCCTACCTACATTCCCCTCTAGGACTTGAAGAGTGTCACATTTTATATTTAAATCTTTTAACCACCTTGAATTTATTTTTGTATAAGGTGTAAGTTGGTGCTCGAGTTTCATTTTTTGCATGTGGCTGTCCAGTTCTCCCAACACCATTCTGAAGAGGCTATTTTTATTTCATTTTATGTTGTTGCCTCATTGGTGAAATATTAATTGACTGTAGAGACTTGGTTTTATTTCTGGGCTCTCTGTTCTGTTCCATTGGTCCATGTGCCTGTTTTTATGCCAGTACTAGGCTGTTTTGATTACAGTGGCCTTATAGTATAGTTTAGTGTCAGGTATTGTGACCCCTCCTACTTTACTCTTCTTTCTCAAAATTGCAGCAGCTATTCAGGGTCATTTATGATTCCATATAAATTTTTGAAGTGTTTGTTCTATGTCTGTGAAATAAGCCATTGGTACTTTAATAGGAATTGCATTGAATTTGTAAATTGCTTTGGGTAGTATGGACATTTTGATTATATTAATTCTTCCAATCAATGAACACACTATACGTTTCCATTCGTTTCTGTTGCCCTTGATTTCTTTCTCAGTGTTATGTAGTCTTCTAAACACAGGTCTTTTACCTCTTTGGTTGGTTAGGTTTATTCCTAGATATTAAAATGAGATCTCTTGACACAAGGATAGAACCACTTTCCCTGCTCTCCTGTGCACATGGAAAGACTCCAGATTCTGTTAAACTGCAAATTCTGAAATGGCAGGGGTGCAGTGGATCAGAGACTCTACATGTAATAAGCTCTCAGGAGAGATTGCTCTTACTAATCTGTAGGGTACACTTGCAATGCCACAGTTGATAAGCACTCATATATCCCTGAGAGGATCACCTACTTATGCCCCCATTGGCCTCTGTGGTGACTTTGTCTTGGGTCTATCTTCACCTCAGAAAGATACCCAGATATCATCAAAATGGGGCACTGAGGATTATTTCTGCTTGAAGCACAGGAACCCAGCTGGCATCCAGTCTTCTTCATGTTCTCAAATGCTCTGTTTAGGTTTTATTCCTCCCAGTGGGAAGGTCAGAGACATGAATTTGAAGATGAGAAGATTAGCATGGTGATAATTGTATAGAAGCCCTGCCTTCTATCTCAGGCTGTCAGTGGACTGGCTTTTTCTTCCAGGGAGAAAAACTCAAGAACAGAATTCTCAGTAGGACATGCAGTTTTGGGGTGTAAAGTAGGAGATACCCTGAGTGTCTCAGGAAGAAAAGACTGTGGTGAAAAGTCAGGTGACTCTGAGCTTACTGTTCCTCACAGGGCAATTTCAGATAGACCATTCCTCTCCATGTCTATTTGTTTGACCTTTCCTTGTACTGCTGGCTGCTGGGACCATCACTGATTTCTATCTGAGAGGCTTTTTGGTGGCCAACTCACCTTGCTATAAATGATGCCAGGCATAGTGAACAGAGCAACACAGAAACCTCTTAGGGAATAGGTGCTCCCAGGCCATGTCAAAGTAAGAAACTGGCCAAAATTTGAAGCAATGGAGTGAATTTATCTGAGCAAAACTGATGGCATATGCCTTGGAGAAGGGACTCAGATCCTTGGAAGAAAGACAGTTTTGGTGTTTATTTTGCACATTATAATCAAAGTACAAAGTGAAAGCATTGCATAGAATCCATTAAGAGGTGAGAGATAACATAGCAGGGAAATCTCCAGAACTGGAAAAAAAGCAAAACGGAGAAATATTTTTTTTTTACATTGATGAATACAAGATAATTAACTTTTATAGGACACAGAGAAGGTGTTCAGGGGACCAGATAACATAAACAGTCTGTGGTCTCATACACTTATTCCAGACTCTGGGCCTTCAAATTATCCAGCAAAGGAAATCACTCTAACGTGTCAAAGTTATCCTATCCAAGATGGACACCCCCCCACCAAAAAAAAAGAAAAGAAAAGAAAAGAAAAGAAAAGAAAAGAAAAGAAAAGAAAAGAAAAGAAAAGAAAAGAAAAGAAAAGAAAAGAAAAAAGATCAGGGCTCACTCCAGCTAAAGACTGTAATTTCCTAAGGAAAATATAGGCCTGGGATGTGACAAGCTGCCATCCCCTGCCCAGCTAGAAATTTCTGATCAGAATATTTTTGAGGATTGTCAGGCCTGCCACGTGGCCCCCTGAGTTTCTCAGGGTTGCTGCACAGCTCCTTTTTGTTAACAGTCTCTGGAAGTAGCAGGTGGGGCAGAGCCGTAAGAGGGAGGGCTCAAGAAAAGCCTCTTGAAGCATGGGACGAAAATCAGCTTCTTCCATCTTCTTAGCCAAAGGCAGATTCCTGTGTCTATTTCCTGTGTGTCTCAATGTTGTCCCCTGTAAGACAGGAATAGAACTGCAGCCAATGTCAGGGGCTTTCCATGGACCCTGATCAGGGCAGGGTGAGCCCAGTGAAAAGGCAGTCATTATATTATTGAGGTACTGTGAGTCCAGTGTGAGGAGAACAGTCCCACCAGGGTAATGTGCTCTTTCAGACAGAGCTCTCTGTTTTCAAATGTTCAACAGAAGGGCCTGTTGAAGGTCCTCCTGAGGCTTGGAGAGCATGCTGGCTTGGAGGTTTGAACCCCAAAATGTCTTGTGTGTCCTCCATCACTACATTGAGATGATGTGTATGAGTCATTTCTGTCTCTCTGTGTGCCCACAGGGCCTAGGAGCTAGAGCATCTCCATGTAAATACTCAACCAGGGCCCTGTGTATTGTTTTGTCAGGAGAAGAGAGGTTCTTGTAGAAACCTTAGCACCTCTGAGATAGAAGCAACCATAGATGCTGGGTTCTCCTGTCCCATTCTGCACAGAAAGTTTCCCTTGTTCCCCAGGACATCATGACCTAGACAGATGTCTTCACAAACAACAGGCATGTGTCCCACAGACCAAGAATTTTGAGAATGAAAAGTCTTCCCTGATTCCTCTAAGGTCAGAGTATGTTCTTTCCTCCCCTGGAAATAACTCTTCCAGGAGTTGAGGATCCTGAGTTTCTGTCAGGTCACATGTCTGTGAAAACAGGAAAAACTCAAGCCCTGGGTGATGAGATATATCTCAGAAGGTGGGCCTGTGGAGGGCTGAGATTTTGGAGGAATAATATGCATACCAGCCTGTCACTGTTAGGAGGATCCTTTCATTCCTCCTGAATGCATGAGAAGTAAAAGCCTGACCCAAGGATGTCCCCAAGGAGGCAGTGGCCTCCTCTCATGCTGACACCAAGTATTTCAGTTTTTAAGAAACATAGTGTGACTACAAGTGTCACACAGAATGACAGGCTTCCTTTGTGCAGTTTCCCTTAATGACTTAACACGTGTTTGCAGAGCATCTGTCATGTGTCAAGCTCTTACCTGGATCTTGGAAACTCAAAAGAGAATAAGACATATGTGGGCCCTGTGCTTATCAATATTACCTTGTAATAGAAACCAGCTTTGAGATAAATCATGGCTCTAAAGAATTATCCATAAACAAGTGAAAGGTCATAAAGGAAAACTTCTGGATCATTTGCATTTACCTGAATCTCACCTGGTCTGAGGATCACAGAGAGCCCTTCTGAGAAAAGACTCTTGGATCATACCTGAAGAGTTAGTGGCCATTTTCTCCTTGATAAACAAATTGTGTTTAAAAAAAAGTTGCTTGGACAGGACTGACCTTTGGTGGGCTGACCCTTGGCTGGATGCAGGAGTGGACACAGTCCACGTGGGGAGCCGGACCACTTAGGGAAACTGTGGAATGATTGATACTGGTGAGGCTGGTCCCTGCTGGGCTGTGGCTGCTGCTGATTCAGGGAGATCAGCAATGCCCAGAAAGGCTTCAGCCTGCAGAGTAATTCTGCTGCCTCCTGCTGGACACACAGAAAAATGGGCAAGAAAATGTCATGTTACTGTTAGGTATTTCTCTGTTTGGTTTTGTACTTTCCATTCAACTTATACCTTAGGTGATTTTTAATTTATGTATGGATGATTTTAACATATGTATTGACTTGTAGTTGAATATAACAATCTTAACATATTGAAAGTATGCAATTTATTTAGTGTTTTCAGATGCATGCACTGGAGAAGTTGTACAATGAAAATAAAGGTCATGTCCCTTACTATTAAAGTCTCTCATGCCCTCTTGTTATTTCTTTTTTCTTCTCCTCTCCACCTCCTTTACTACTGTTAAAGAAACTTTTATTGGCTGTTTTTTATGATAAATTCTCTTGCCTTTTCTGGAAATTGCAAATTTTTATTATAAAGTATATAAATGTAGGCTGAGGTTGGCTCCTTGATGCAACAAAACTATTTTGACATAATTCTTTCTCTTTATTCTCTAGTTATATCCCATTGCCAGAGATACATTATCTTATCTATCCACCCCTTTATGGACATTTGTTTTGTTTCCCATTTAGGGCTATTGAATTAAACCTGTCATGAATATGATTGTAGAACAGTCTTTATTACAACGAATGGTGCTTGTAAACCCATGGATAGATAGAGGAATGGAAGTTAGGAAGCTGCCACTGGAAGTGTGCTCTCAAGGTCACACTGCCACAGCCCCACTCAGAGGTAAACAAACAGCTGCTTCTTCACATAAAGCTGTGCCTGCCACAGCCAACCCATCAGTCAACACAACAGCAGAAATAACGGTCCTTTTCCCTTCCAGCTTCCAAATTATGAACCAGTGTACCTCGGAGGCTAAATTTAGTTCACATCTGGATTCTCAATCACTTGAAGTAGGAGAAAGGCTGTGTTTATACTTTCAATCTTGCTGATATAAAAGGAAACCAAAGGAAAAAAAAACAATAAGCATAAATGCCTAATACTAATAGAAAATACACAGAATGTCTGAGTCTACTTGCAGGCTGTGCAACTCTGGGAGTGACCCTGCCCAAGAAGCCTCAACTCTCTCATGTGATATCAGAGAAAAATGCTTGATCTTCTTTCTTGGATTTTAAAAAGAGCATCTAAATCATGTGAAGTGATCTGAGGCATAAGTGTGATAAGACTGTCTTTTGTTGTGATGAGGCAACTCTTCGCAGGCCTTTGGATAGTTGTAGTTAGAGCAGGTCACCAGAAAGACCCAAGTTCTACCAAAAAGCTTGGAAGTTTCAGCTGTTAATGTAAGAGATGCCTCAACCTGAAGAGTATTGTTGTGAGTCTACTTGGTCCAAATATGATGATGATTATGAGGAAGAAAAGTCTCAAAACATTGAGATAATGTTCTGAAGAATGGTAATTTTGTAGCATATTTTATACAAGATTGTAACATTCAGGGGCCTAAGGGGTTACATGAAATCCATTGGCAATAGATTAAGGAGTTGGGAGAAAGCAAAATGTAGAAATCTCTGTGATTGGGTAAAAACTAGAACAAATGGACACATACATTTTTTAGGTTGGTTGGTACAGTAAAGGCAGCAGTAAAGACTTAACACTGAAATAGAGAACAGGCTGACAGTGACGAGAAGGAAGAGAGGAGCGAATTTCAGGGGAAAGGGGGAAGAGTTTGCAGGATCAAGTATAAAGGACATATCGACAAAAACAAGAGGGGCATGGGAAATCGGAGGAAAGTGGGGATGGCTGGGCAGATGGGCTGGAATGGGAGTAAAAGGCAGAAAACTATACTTGAACAACAATTAAAATAAAAATATAATAATAATAATAATAAAAATAAATTTATTGATTTATTTTAAAAATAATTCACACAATAACAATAGAAAGGAGAAGGTATGTGGTCTCTGCTACGGTGCAGGGAGAGGAGTGAGAAAAATAAAATTACCCTGACATTTTAAAGGTAAGTTATGGTAGAGGGAAAGACAATAAACACCCTCGGTTAAAATAAAAACTGAGTTTTATCAGGAAAGATACCAGCCTAGTACAGGACTACCCACCATGACTCACTTTGGTTAAAAATTTTAATTCAGACCGTCCTCTGTGGTCACCTCAGGTCTTTGAGTTTGTAAGTCCCACCATGCAGGCCTCCCCTGATCTTGTCACATTTAGTGTGGGTTCCCTTTTTTGTCCACGCTGACCTTCTTGATTACAAATCAACCTACAGAATGCATAAGTGATCAGAACGCAATCTCTTGGTCAGATAATATTGTCCAAAGTGCTAGGAATGGATTCTTAGGAAGTCTTAGTGGCAGCATTTGTCTTTCTGAATGAGAAACCATCGGTGACGCAGCAAGACCTTCACCTTGGATGGAAGTCAAAGCCAAATGTTCTCAAAACACAAAAGCAGGTAAATGGGATGCAGTCAGTGCAACATAGTCTTTAAAAAAAACCACTCTGGATCATCTTGAACCCACAAGCTTTTGTGATCTGTCTCATTTCTCTGTATTTTGCATGTTGTATTACATTTACTTACAGTTTACAGGCATACTATGCACTAATCCAGTTTTAATCATCTGAACCTTGGGGTGGAATGTTACTTACTATGACCCACCTGTTATGCATTGTTCATTATTTAATCTTAGTGTGAGCTTTGCTACTTGTACACTTGGGAACTATAAACCCATGCTTTATTTGTGTACCAAGCTGTGAAAACAGAATGCTGTAAATTTCATTACCACCTAATTTGCACAGGTGAGGAGGACAGTAAGGGTATCATAAGAAAGTATCCTGTATAAGAAAGACAAATACCATATGACTTCACCCTTATGTGGAATTTAATGAAAAACTGGAAGTAACAAATCAAACAGAAGCAGACTCATAGATGGAGAACAGATGACAGGCAGTTTGGTGGGGGGTGGTGAGGTTAGGGGATGGAGGGATTGAGTAAAAAGGAAAAGGCTCACAGGCATTGGCAACAGTGTGGTGATTGCTAGGGGTGGGGGTATAAGGGGAATAATTGGTAATGGAAAAATATAAAACAATTTGAATAAAAATAGCAGCCATCCTTTTTTTGCTTTTGTCTGGGTTTTCAACTCATTGTTAACCTGGTTTCCCTGAACTCTTAACATGTAGGTTCACATGGAGGATTTAAAACAATAGCTCTAACAAATTCCAACCTTTTACCTTAGAACAGGGACATCCAGAATTCTGAGAAAAACTTCCACAAGCTCACTTGGTACAATTCCAGGAGTTGGTGAAGAACAGTGGGTTTCCTGCTGGGACATGCCAACATGACCCTGGATGGGCTTGTCTGAAATCTTGCCACACTGTGCCAAGTAAATGTCAAATTAAGAAATGTTGAAACATGGAGAGAAATTTTGGAAGTTAATTTGAAACAGTAAACAATATCTCAACAAATTGAAAAAATACTCCAGAAAATGGCAATTTTCCACCTTATTTTATATATTACAATCAAAGGGGAAAACATAGGGGTCACAAAAACTTATTGATGATGCATTACAGAATTGGGGGAAGGAAAATAAGTGAAATCTGGGAAAGGGCAGAAGTTAGAACAAATAGATAAAGTTTAACATTGATGGGTGTAGGATAGTAGCAGATAATTAATATCGTAAAAATAACAATGAAAGAAGTATTTTTCTCTCTGGCCTTATGCAATAAGAGGACAGAAAGACAGATACAGTTCTGACAATTTCTATTATCAGAGATGCAAAAGACACCATATAAAATGAAGATTGACATTTTTTTTAATAACAGAACCCAGACTAAAACATAACTACCTGCCTCGATTCACTTTCAGTTACTGAGTTTTCACTTCAGATCACTCTGTGTGGTTACCTTAGGTCTCTGGGTTAATAAGGTTCTGCATACAGGCCTCCACTGAGGTTTTCAGGGTTAGTATGTGTCTTTTCTTTTATTCATATATCCCAATACTACAAAATCTTTGAAAGGAAGAGTACCTAAAAAATTTTTAAAAATTGCCACCTATTTAATTAAACATACCAACATAATGAACCCCCAAAAAACAAACAAACAAAGCATAGCCTCAATGTAAGGAACAGAGAGGTTCTGAGAGGGGGTGGAATGCAGGGAAGATATGGAGGCTTCATCACTATCACCCAGTGTCTATCCAAGGGTGTCTCTCCCATGCAGCTGTTCCTGACTTATGTCCTTGAAATAGACCATTAATAGTAAGTAAAGCCTTTTCTACATTCTGTGTGTCTTCCTACAGATTTATAACACATGAGGGTGTAATGAAAATTCCCAAATTTGTACTTGACTGAACAGGAATGTGAATAGCCTGGGCACCCACTTGCAATTGGCATCAGCACTAATGGCAGTTTTTTGTAACTGAACCTTGAACCTGTGGGGTATGCATGCACTCTGGGTACTAAGAGTCAGAACTACAAGGAATTGTAGGG
This sequence comes from Phyllostomus discolor, assembly GCF_004126475.2. Taxonomy (NCBI): domain Eukaryota; kingdom Metazoa; phylum Chordata; class Mammalia; order Chiroptera; family Phyllostomidae; genus Phyllostomus; species Phyllostomus discolor. The sequence continues at coordinate 12,780,737 of NC_040914.2, forward strand.
CATGACATTGGAAAATTGGTTGTTGATGGAAGATAAAAACCCTTTATCTCATATAAAAAAAAAAAACCTGGTTGGTGTGAGGCTAGAATTGATTGACAGTATATAATGTGCCCATATCCAATGCTCATAGAATTTGATATTTTATGTTCACTCCCCTCTTTCCCTAAGACCTCCCACAGCTTAAGAAGACAAATTTACTTTTTTCCTTTCTCTGTTTTCACAGAGCGAGGCCTGAGGCGGTGTGTCCGCCCCCAGGAGGAATGGAAGTACAAGCCTGTGGACACATACACACTGTTGTCTACCCTGAAGTGGGGCTATTTGTCTGATGCCTAAAGAGCCAAAACATTGACAGCAGGTGGTAGTGAAAGGAAAACATAATGTAGGAGTATTTCAGAGGAAACATTGAAAGGAGAATAGGCAGCTAGTGCTCTCAAACTGGAACTGCCCAGTAACTTAAATTTAAGGTCTTTTAAGGGAAAGAAGAGAAAAATCATTATTAGGGATTTTAAAGTCATGTCCTCTGAGAATTGTTCAGTTGTTATATGTTTTTTAAAGAAAATTTAGAGCACTTTTTAAAAGATTTTATTTATTTCTTTTTAGAGAGAAGAAAAGGGAGGGAGAGGGAGAGAAACAACAATGTGTGGTTGCCTCTTCCTCACCCTGTACTGGGGACCTGGCCCACAAGCCACACATATGCCCTGGCTGGGATTGAACCTGTGACATTTTGCTTAGCAGTCTGGCACTCAATCCACTGAGCCCTACCAGCCAGGGATGATTATTTAAATCTGACTTATTTCTCCCTGGCTTCATCCTGTTTGAGGGCCATTGGTTATTAGAGCCGTGCTTCTTCCTGCTTTCAGACAACACAAAGTATTGCATCTAGTTTTGGGACCGTGTTGGTGAAGCTGACTAAGAGCAGAAAACAGATCTCTCCACCTTGTGTTGGGCAGGCTGTGCCCTACTCTGATGTTGAGCAATGTACCTCTTGCAACCTATTTTCCTGAGAAGATTACTCTTTTTTACTCAAAATGTTTGGTTGACTTTCTTTTACCTTTTAGTTTTATTAAATTTTACTTATTCATTTATTTACTTGTTTATCTGTTTATTTTGAGGAAGTGGAAGAGATGGAGAAAGAGAGAGAGAAATGTTGATGTGAGAGAGAGCTATAAATCAGTTGCCTCTCATGTGGACCCTGACAGGGCACCCTATTTGGAACAAGGGCATGTGCCGTGACTTCTAATTGAGCCAGCAACACGTTCTTGCTTTGTGGGAGAACAACGAACTAACTGAGCCTCAAAAGTCAGTTTCCCATTTATTCTTCAAGTAGAAATCATGACAGCCAGCTGTGGATGCAAAAGGTAATTTTTCCTCTCACCTTTTGAATTCCTCTTGCTAAACTAATAATCAAATTAACAGAGGCAGATTAACAGGAGACAATGTACAAAGTCTAGTATACTACTGAGCATTCTGAAGTAAAGAAATGCAGACCCAAAGAAGTATTGTGTAGTTAACATTCATATGCTATTCTGAAGGTAAAAAACAAAAAGCATTTTTGTTTGAGGCTTCATAAGACAAAAAAAAAGCCATTTTCATGGATTTTCCAAAGCAAATGAACTGTGAATAAATATTTCCTTGCCATATTAATGTTAATGTTCCTTGGCATATTAATGTTAATGTTCCTACACTTAAAGACTTCCTAGTCAGTTAAGAGGGAAGTTCAAAGGGTTGTTGCTGTTGTTGTTGTTTTCTGAGCCTTCTGTTTCCTAATAACAAGATCAGAATCAATACCCTAAAAGACAAATCTGGGGCAGCAACTCTCCCTCCCTTCACAGAGAGAAACGACTCTTAATGCTGGTTTAACAAGTCTCACTGAAAGCTCACTTTCATCACACCTAGTCATTTAATTAAAGTCTCTGAGTCCATAAATTATTACCAAACAAGATAAAATACTGAAACACTGTTTTGCCAGTCTAAGTGTATCAACTTTTGACTCCTTATTGGAGAGAAAATTTAAAAGATAAATTTGAATCTTCTAGGAAAAATGTTCCCTGTGGTGGTGGTCACAGCTTCCCTCTAGTGAGGATTTTAACTCCTGGAAAGCAACTCCACACCTGTGTTCTCATCTTATCCAGAACTGTTCAGGAAGACCCAGGTGTCCTGTGACCTGGAGTCATATCTCAGATTAGTGTTTATGCTATCATTGATTACTGCTTAAACCATTTTTGTTGTGTTTTTACATGTCACCTATCAATTAACACTTGTTGAGCTTCTTGCAGCCAGAAAGGCTCCAGTCCCATTTTTATTGTTGAGAAATTGGGGCCAGGAAGTCTCCCAGACTGGTGCCTGCTCAGTTTCAATATCATTCAATTACATTTATGTTCAACAGAATTTAGTTCCAAAAATAAGTACAGCACAAAGCCTCAAGAAAGGTCCCGATGTCACTTCCAGCAACAAATGGGCTTATAAGGGCCCCTGCATTCATGGTGACTTGGTGGTATTGCTGTATTTTCTAGTCAATAAGAAATGCTGTGTATGGGTTTCCAGGAGACATTTGGATTCTTCATTACTTGTTCATTTGTAGTATTCTGTAGATGTGTAATGGACTCAACTTATAAACTTACCAGGCATTGTCTGAGGCAATGAAAACATGGTAGTTCTTGAAAGAGACAAACTGGATACGACTGCGGATTTCCAACTATTTATTAGACCACTAATATCAAAGGCACTTCAGGATGCTTTAGGATTTGTAATCCCAGGCACATCATTGACCTGAATGGGCTCCTGGAGAATTTTTCTTAATCTCTTGGTATTTTTGCAACTCCTTACTTTTTCTAACACTTCATATCAAATTCTTCAGAAAATTCTTAGATTCACTGCTCAGAACAAATCCAGAAACTGACACTGTTTCTTCACACTGCTCCAACTATCCTCACTTGTTACCTGGATGAGCATACTTGCTTTCTCATCATACTTACTGCTTGCAACCCAGCAGCCTCACAAATTCTGACTAATGAGGAGGCTAAAATTTAGTAATATTGTCCCTCCAGCCTTCTAAATTGTTTTCCACCTTCACTAGTCATCAAATTAACAGAGGCCAATTAGCAGAAATACAGGTTTTAATAAATGATCATGGAGAATTCACATAGCATAAAAATCCCCATGACAATGAGGCAACACTAGGCTATAAAATATTTTGGACAAAGAGAAAAAAGGGACAATGAGTCTTATATTTCAGAAGCTAAAAAAGTGCTTTTCATGTCATTGAGAAGGGAAGATCCCAAATGTCAAGGAAATTAGTTTCTGGGGAAGTCAGATTCAGTGGGACACATGAGGTAACTAGTCAACAGGTACTTCCTAAAGCCCTTTCATTTACCATATGTAAAGAATTGGTCTAAAGTGAACATCGTGATTTTTCCCCTGAAGCACATTTTCTATCTGGAACTCTTGGGAGGAATGTGGAGAAGGTCAACAGTTTTTTTTTTTTTTTTTCTGAGTTTGTTTCTTTTTTTTTTTAATTTTAATGGTTGTTCAAATAGTTTTCTGTCCTTTAGTTCCATCCCAGCCCACCCACCCATCTTTCCCCATCTCCCTCCTGCTTCCACCCCCTCTCGTTTTTGTCCATGTGTCCTTTATATTTGTTCTTGTAAACCCTTCCCATTCTCCCCTGAGTTTGTTTCTTAACAAACAGCTTAAAATCAAGTTTCTAAAACAAACATTTGAGGAAGGCGAAATGTTGGTTTCCTTCACTAACCACAAATTAATAACATCTCTTTTTGTTTTCTTTCAACCTTCCAGTGGCTCCCCATTTCATTCAGAGTAAAGCCAAGTTGCTGGCTCATGGCTTCTTTATCTCTGTCTTCATGTACTCTCATGTTCTGATCTCTCTGCTCCAATAAGTTCACATCTTCTGTGCTGAGCCAACATATTGGAAATCACCCCAAGTATGCCTTACTTTATTCTAACACACTATCATACATTATTGTTGTCACTGTTGTTTGGACTATTGTGTGACTCCTCCACTGGCATAACAGGTCTATGAGGACTGAGATTTTGTCCATTTTTTCTAATGATTAGAACAGTGTCAAGGAGATGGTGAGCTGAAGGTCGGTGTCCTTTGATAAATGAGTAAAAAATTGGAAACATGATAATTGTTAAAAGGTTAAAATATGGTGCATTTTGACCTCACACAACTGGAATCTGACCTACAAGAACAACCAGTTAATTTTTTTTAAAGGAAAGCATCTGACAGAGAATGAAGCCAGGCAAACATAGAGCTCATGAGGGGGCAGGAATGAGAGGTCCAGGCAAAGGACCCAGCATGTGCAAAGGACAGGAAGCAGGGACATTTAGTGAAGTAATGAATTTTACTGTCTCAGTTTGGAGGTTAAGAGAGCTAATTGAGGTGCCCTGTACACAGTCAGTGCTAAAAAATGGCCAGTATTGTCATTATTGCACTCCCTGGATATCCATTTCAGGTTGACCCACTTGAGAACAGCAGTAATAGGAAAACAATACATTCTCCTCCTGACCACACAAGCAATTCATGACATTAAGCACTGACTACAGTTTGATTGATGTATAACTGCCAAGAATGAACCACATATATGTAAAGTTTATAATCTGATGAGTGTTGGCATGCCTACACTCTCCACATCTATTAATTTTACCCAAAAGTTTCTCACATGCCTTTGAAATTCCTTTCTTTGTTCCCCACCCAACAACCAGAGTTGGCAGGAATTAAACATTTTCTCTCTTTCTCAATAGATAAGTTTGCATTTTCTGAAGTTGTATTTAAATAAAATCATGTAGGGTGTTTTATTTTTAATCTGGCTTCTTTAATTCCCCATAATCATTTATGAGGTAAAATGTACACATTAAATTTAATTATTATTAAGTGAGCAATTCAGTGTCATTACTGTAGTCTAATGTTTTGTATCGATCATGTAGTGACATGTTTTCTATCCAGTAGTGTAATATTTCAATCACATATAACACTATACCCATTGAGAGATTGCTCCCCACTATACCATACTGTAATTTGTGGAAAGAACCAACCTTAATTTTGTCTTTGTAACCTCTTCATTTTTTGTCCTCACACCTTGTCTCATGATCTCTGCTAGCTTGAACATCTGGTGCTTCCACTTGTCCCAAAGTCAGGAAACTAATCTGAGTTTTCAAAAGATTATCCTTTTTTCCCAAATCTGTGTCTTACACGCACGCTCATCCTCATCTGGAAGAATGGCACCCTCACTTTTCTGCTGGTACTCCAGTGCTCTTCCCTCAACAGGTAGAAGAGACCCTCACTCATTTGATTCAGATTCATCCTGAGCCTCCATAACAAATCCACCATAAGGCACAATTAGGGTCCCTTGAAACATAAATGCCTAACACCCGCTCACCTCCCAGACTTCACAATTTCTCATGTGACTCTGGGCAGACTTCATTCCTCCATGACTTTGCTCTGGGTTCATCTCTGCTTACACACAATCCGCCCCAGAACAGGTCCTCAAGGATCTCAGTCCAACACACCAGAGGTCACAGGGAGCAGAAAATGAATAGAAACAATGCAGAGATTTATTTCCCATTTTCCAATTCTGGTTGCAGGCTCTTTAAGGACAGGCATGTGGAAATTGCAAAAAGAACAAAGAAAACAAAGAATGAGGACAGTGATGTCTGCCCTGAGCTGCAAGTCAAATAGGGCTTGAGAGAGACTCATTCAGTGCATGCCTGTGGGTGGCTGACATCACAGAGATCTGCAAGTTTACTAGAGTTGTTCAGGTTAATGACAGAATATCTTTTATGATCTCTGTGATCTTGATCCATGATGATGCAGGGAAAATATATGTGGAATGAGTACACTGTTGATGGTTAAGGTGCTTTCAAAATGAGCCATTTTTTGCTGCTACATCTTCTAGGATTCTGAGCAAAGGGCGTTTGAGCCAACCTGGGGACCCAGGAACATCTGGGAACTCAGGTCCTCTGCTGTCAACATCAAGCAAAACAAAGGCAAGACTATTGGAAACTTGTGTGTAAATTAGCAAAATAAGGAAATTTTAGAATATTTAAAAATATGTTAAGCATAGAGACTTTGAGTAAGACCACATGATTAGCTAGTTATAGGGAGGTTATGTTGAAGTAAAACATACATTCAATAAATTTAAAAAGAAGAAAGAGACTTTATAAAGACCATGAAATAGGGCAAGGAAGCAGAACACAACTCACCTGAGACAAAGGCTGGACAGATTTTAGAACAGAAGGGACCCTAGGAATGTGTGTTTGCTAATTGACTTTACACAGAAAGAAAGCAAACTTTTCATAAAATTGTGATGGCAAGTCCTTTTATGTTTTGGTTGTAAAGGTCCCCAATTAAGGTATGTCTCTACTGAACAGCAGGAAGATTAAAATTCTAAGTAATGGGACCAGGATTTTAAGACAGATATTCTGTGGCTCTTAACACTGGCAAGAAACTTTCAAAATGACTTATGTATGTTTCAAAAGAATAGATAAAGAATCAGTGATGATCAGATTGCAATTACATTTTTAATGGAGTAGTATAAAAATAGATATGAGTGGCCTAGATTCATAAACAACCCATGTAAGCGTTCCTGACTCTGAGGGAACAGTCACCCTCCAGATCATAACAAAAATGCTTTCTTCACAGTGGAGGGACCCATAGCTAAATCTCTTTCATCCAAGTCTCAGTTTGCATCACCATCAGTTCCTGCATTTTATAAAGAGGTGTCAGTTCTGAGCAATGTAGGCACATGGGCAAAAGAGCTGAGAGTCCTTGAACAGAGCCAAGATTTCATCTCCCAAGAGGCTGTGCATGAATACCTCCATGCAGTCACTTTTTTGGTTGTTGTCCAAAGGTCATGTCAAATGAAGAGGAGAATTCTTGACCCTTCAACAGGGCTTCTGGAATTTGCTTTGTCCTGATTTGATACTGAAGTGAAGATTAACTGACAGTCACCACATAGTTTGCTCTGATGCAGGCTTTTCTGTAGAACATAAGGTGGGAGTTCAATAGTCTCTTGAAGTTAGGAAGCTTCACCATCCCACCACATTTAGAGTGAAGTCACTATTACATTACCTCATGTAGAAGCAATGTTGGCTTGGACCTTAGTGTTGAGGTTTTATCTACACTTTGAAAACAGATTTCCAGTGTGCTGCTGGGTAGATATTACTGCGAGCAAGAGAGGCATCACCAAGAAAGCCAAGATTTTAGACCTGAGTTTAGAAAGGATGGAATTGACCTTGGCTGAAAGGAGAATGAGTCTGAGAGGTTCAAATTGACAGTGTGGGAGAATGGAGACCTTGGTTGTGCACATGGTACATTAGAGGTGCCCTAATTATGATTAAAATTGATACCCCCAACTGGCTTAACTCATTTGCTGTTAAACCTGTTTGAAAACACACAGATAACTCAGATGCTGAATACAGCAATACCCAAAATATCTGTGAAGAAATTAACTGTGATAGTTCTAGAAGATGGAAGTGGTTTTGTGAAATGTGTGTTGTGGCTTTCCCAGCACTCAGGGCCATGTTGCTGTTGGGTCCTCAACTGTTGTTGCTACAGAGGCTGCAGAAGGGCTGTGCCTGGAGCTCAGTGAAGTGTGTGCATTTTTCAGGAAGTAGCAGCATGTTTCTTTTGTGAGTCAAATCTTCAGTCCAGTTGTGAAGATCTTTCTGGAAGCTCCAACTTCAATGTGCTTCCAAATATCTGAGTAAAATAAATTAATTTATATAGGTAATACTATACTAAAAAATACAGACATTTTATAAACTGGTGTTGATACTGTTCACAAACTGAGGTTTATTATTTTTAAATTATATGTTTCTTATATTAAAGGGAAACTAACACAAAAACATGTCAGTGTTATTCTAATGGCATTTGCACAAAAAGCCACAACATTTGGTTTTCGCAGACAAACTTAATCAGTGTGAAATACGAAAAGGGGTGATCACCTGCAACCCCAATGAGAATTCAACTCACACTGTGGCTGGAACATGAAGTTGTTATTCTCACTCTGATATTCACAGTGTGAGCAAAGCCAGTTCCTGAGCCCCTTCTGTTTGGTGGTCTTTCTTGTATCTGTGACAGCACCAGACTCTACTGTTATAAGCCCACTATCCTTGTCTCTGCTGTTCAACGTGATCACAGGAAGGTGCTGGCTTCTCTGTCTGGACCACACTCAAGATGTCTGCCCCAAATAAACCCAACTCCCCAAATGGAACCAAAGACATCTCTCAATAGGATTCTTTGAGGTTCCTTATTTTTACTAACATTTAGGAATTATCTAATTCAAGGCCTTCTCTCCTGCCAATGAGGATTCATCTGCTTCTTTTCTGATCACCAAACACACACACACACACACACACACACACACACACATTCTTGCTGTGTCTCTCTAATATTTTTCTAAAGAGGAATATTAAGTGTACGCTATTGTGTCTGCTTAATGATATTCACATTCAAGCCAACTAACTGTGACTTTTTTTTTAATTTAAAACTCTAAAGCACATCAGAGATGGAGAACCATCCTTCTGTGAGCAACAGATGTGGGGGAAGTGTGGTCCTGCTAATTAGACACTTGTAATGACAAAAATAGCGTGAAAAATCCAAAAGCTCCTCCCCATGCCTTAAAGCTACTCCAAGTTCTCTTCTCTTGGTATCGCCCTCTGTTGGTCAGGTAACAAACTGCATACCCCAATGGGATCAAAGTTTTTTTCCAACTCTGGTTACTCCAAGAAGCAGAACCAGAAAAAGAAGTACCAAATGAAAGTGCAGGGCTCTTTGTTGAAAATCATTAAGAATTCTATGATTGCAAAAACAGACATTAAACCTACTACAGGCTGTTCTAAGTGACTTCACAGATTGCAATCCCATGAAACTGGCCTTTTGTACCAATAGAAATGGATGTGTCCAATCACCAAGTGAGTTCCACCCCAAACTCGTCATAAAAAGCCTACAGAGCTGCAATTAATGCCATACTTAAGGGTGGAACTATAAGCCGTCCTAATAAAGACGTGCTAAGTGACAAGCCTTTGAAATTGTTTAGACATGTGCTCTGAAAGCTAAAATTACATGCCTGCTGATATTGATGTTCTAAGATGGTGACATTGCTGATGACAGTGACACCAGTGACAGCATCAGCTCTAGTGATTAGAAGCTTCAGTAAAGCTTGAGCTGTAGGGACACCTACATCTGTGACCATTCAGGGATCTGCTACATCTATGAAACTTTCATGGCTCCAATAGCCTGGGGCATGCTGTACTTACCATCCAGAGTAACGAATAAGTGCCTGTGCTTGACCACTCCCACACTGTGACCTGTCACACAGGCCTTCTGTGTAGAATCACAGACAGTCTACTCTGACTGGAAGGGAAAGGATCCACTCACTTTAAGTTTATTCTGGCCCTCAATCCCACCCCACATGTGCACACTCTATCAGTCACCCCCTTGGTTGTCCCCATGCTCCTAGTCAGACTTTGTCCTTGACACACAAACTTTCTGGGGCCTGGATATCTTGTTGACTCAGCTGAGTGATGTCTTCAGGTGCAAGGGTGAGATATGGCTTTTCACAACTCTCCTCACCATGTAATAACTGCAGCCCTCAGGACACACTTTGAAAACCAGCTTCACACTTCTCTACTGGGTCAGAATTAGACAGAATATTTCTGCCTATCAATCTGATTTCACCACCAAGGCTGCTCTGTTTCCCCACATACATTAGTCTCCTTTCCAACACTTATAGTCTGATTACCCCACACTCCAAATACCTTCCAGACTCCAATCCACAAAATGTCTTTACACATATTCTGGGTTCAATATATCCCCTTCCTACAACATTTTATTGCTCTCCAGTCACCTAGCCCACCATACAATGCTCATTTTCATCCCTGCTTGTCCTATATCAATGACCTCTGTCCCATGTCTCCTACCAACCTATACATTGAAAGTTTCATCTTGTTCCACTGTCACATAACTAATCTGAGTCTTCAAGACATTATCCTTTCTCCCAACCATGTGTCTAACCCCTTATGTCCATCCAAGTCTGAATAAATGGAACCCCCACTTCACAACATCAGCCCCATGGGCCTTTCCTCAGTAGGAATGTCAGTCCCTCACTCACTTTTTGGCCTTATCCTAAGACCCCTTGAAGCCCTCCTTTATTGTACACTATAACCTCCTGCACCCATAGAATGCTTAACTTCAAACATCCTAGAGTTTACTATTCTCCTCCTGACTGTAAATACAACACATCCTTCAACACACCTCTCTATGAATACCTGTGATTATGAACAATCCACTTCTGGTTGGGTCTGCTATTATTATAGCCAAGTAACCCAGAGACCACAATAGGCAGGAAAAAATAAGAACCAGAGAAAAATTATATTTCCCTTTACCAGGATTTCATTCCAAATACTCGAAGGACAGGCATGAGGAATTATAAAAACAACAAAGAATCCAAACACCAATGTCTGGATTGAGTTCCCCATCATGGAAGGTGCAAAGTAGGGTCTTTTAGTTATAGGCCTACACATGGCTAATGTAACAGGGATCAGCTTATTTGCTAGAGTTGTTTAGTTCCATGATAGAATATCTCACATGTTTGAGAATTCATTGACTAAATGAAAGTCTTCTATAAACTTTCTACTTTATCAACAAGTTCATTTTAAAAGTTCAAAAGATTTTATTTAGAGTTTAATAAAATAGAGGATGTAGTCCAGGCATATTTCATATCTAGACTGAGGGTCATACATCCACAAAAACTAACACTTGATCACTAGAGATAATCACAGTATCTCATTATCTAGATGGCTTAGTAGGACTCATGTGCTCCAAAGGTAGGAAGTAAATGCTTGCTTGTGTCAATTCACTAAGTCTATGACATCAGTGATGGCAGTACCAGGAGTGATAAAGTCAGCTAAAGTGATGAGCAATTTCAGCAAAGCATAAGTTGTGGGAACATCCACATCTGTGGCCATTCAGGGATCTGCCACCTCTATGAGGGTTTCATGGCTCCAATGGTCTGAGCCATGCTGGTCATATCCTCCAGACTGAAGAACGAGTTGCTGTACTTGTACCTTTATCTCATCAATGATAGAAGGATAAAAAGTGACTGGTGAAGCCCCTGGTGAGAATTACTCGGACAATTACATGCTGATGTCTTCAGTTTACAGCAAGACCATGCCTTTTACAAAAATGGAACCACAGTTGCAGACTGGCCCTATGCCTCAGGAAACATGGAGAGTCTGAAAGGGGGCTGCAATGTGGCCAGGTGGCTGGTACCATTCATGCTGACCTGGGTGCTATCACACCCACCAACATAAGGTCAGGTAGGGAGAGTAGCATCCATGACACATGGGAGTGATATGCCCTGGGTTAGACAAAGGCAAGTGACTGAGAATATTGGCACCAACCAATCCAGTACCATGACCTGTTACATAGCTCTTACCAGTGGAAGCACAGAAAACTCACTTTGAGGAGTCAGCAAAGAAAGAAAAGACTCCACTCACTCCAAGTTCATCCAGACCTTAACCCCCACTCTCTCATACACACACTCTTTTAGTCACTCCCTTACCTGTCACTAGATTCCCAGTCATATTTACTCACTGACACAAACATTCCCTAATCCTGGCTAACTTATTGACTCAGCTGATGCACATTGTGTACAGCAATTAAATTTGGCATTTCACAGCACTCCCAGGCCCTATGAAATCTGTGTCCCCAGACCACACTTTGAGAGCCAGCTTCATACATATCTTCTGTGTCAGAACAGGAGACTGGGAACTCTGGCCATTAATTGGGTTTTTACCCCCAATACTGGCCTTCAAACTTTACCTTCCATAGGTTTCATCTCAACCTCTGTTCTAGTCTGACTACTCTTCACTATAACTTTCTTTCTGAAACACATCTCTAAACTAACTCAGCTCATTTTCTTCATTCATGGTTTTTCAATCTTACCATTTCTCTTCACTGTCAAGACTCCAAACTCACCCTCCACTGGATGCTCAGCTGTTTTTTTTTCCCATGTGAAAAATATGCAAAGTACTCCAACTCAACAATAACAACAGAACCAAAGAACACTATTTAAAGTGAACAAAGTTCTTCAATAAACATTTTATCAAGCAAGATATGCAAGTGGCCAATAAACACATAAAAACATGCTCATATTCAATATAATATGGAAACTGCAAATCACAAAATTCAGGGTCAAAGTGGTTGCCTCTGATGTTGGCTGTAGGTATTGCTGCTGTGCAGGGACAGAGAGAAGATTTCACTGTGTAGTCCCTCTCAGTCCTCCAAAGGTTTCCTTAATTAGAGTTTGTGAATTTCACCTCTCAGCCAACTTGTTTCTTAAAGAAATAAGGCAGGTCTGTGTTTCACGGGACAAATATATGGGGATCCCAGTGCTCAGAACGTTAAGCGTTCTTGCTATATCAAAAAAATAATACAAACATTCTCAGGTGTCTGTTGACTATTGGGTTTTGATCATGGAAAACAGGGGACTAGAAGTCAGAGACCACTCTGAACTTCTTCTGGTGCTTCACTGACCAGCTGACTGTCCTGGTGGACAAGGCATTATTCCTTCAGGCTGTACACACCTCCCTCACCCAATGGAGGTATGTTTCTGTGAGGCACCCATTCAAGGGTCATCTTACAGACTTAAATCTGAACCAGATAACACATGCAAACCAGGAGAAGGCTGTTAAACAGCTGACTACTCAGGCCTCTGGTCCAAGAGGTGTGTGAGGACCTCCAAGGTGAGTGTGACTGACATGAGTCAGTTAGCCAATAAGTGATAGCACAGAGTCCAAAAATGAGCTGGAAAAGTGAGGGAAACAGGCAGGAGTTACCTGTGGCAGTGGATCCATGTGAGCTGCCCTTTGTCGTTTTGTTTATTCCTTCTCTACCGAGGGCAGGTGAGGACTTATGCAAATGTAGGAGTGTGGAATGGCAAGAAAGCAGAAGGAAGTTGCCTAAATTCTGGCCTTTGTAGACCATTTATGTGTGGTGGTCATGAAATAGCATCTGAAAATACTAAAATTTTGTATGTAAAATTATTATTATTTTTTAAAATTTATTTATTTATTTATTTTTAGAGAGGGAAGTGTGTGGGGAGAGGGAGAGAGAGAGAGAGAGAGAGAGAGAGAGAGAGAGAGAGAGAGAGAGAGAGAGAGAGAGAGAGAGAGAGAGAGAGAGAAACATCAATGTGCAGTTGCTGGGGGTCATGGCCTGCAACCCAGGTATGTACCCTTACTGGGAATTGAACCTGTGACATTTTGGTTTGCAGTCCGCGCTGAATCCACTGAGCTATGCCAGCCAGGTAAAATTATTATTCTTATTTTAGGGCCTGAGGCCAATGCTGAAAAGAATATTTCTCAAGAGAGGAGCAAAGCATCTCAGACATGGGGCTCAGCCTCTGGAAGTACAGAGAGCCTGTTTGTGTGGTTAGAATTTCAAAGAATCTATATCCAAGTTCTAGTCTTTGAAGGATTTCCCTGTAAGGTTTCTGGAGAAGGAAAGTATATTTGTTAAATGTTTGTTATTTCTCTTGCTATAGTCAGGACTAAGAAGGCTCCAGAGGGTCTGTGGACACAGAGCAATGCAGCGTGCATATCCCAGAAAGTAGCAACAAGTTTCTTAGTGAGGCAAATCTCTAGTCTGCCTTAGATACTCTTCTGAAAGCTTTTTTTTTTTTTACTCTGTTCCCATAGATATAAGTAAAAATATTAAGTTACTGTAAATGAGTCATGTTTTTCTTAAAAAGCAGACCATTTATAAAGTAATGATGATTCTGGTTCATGACATAAGGCATATAATTATCAAATTCTATACTCCCGATATTAGCAACAAACAAACTAAAAACTCAAGAGAAATCTTGTCAGTGCCCATCTTTGGTCATTTAGACAAAGATCCAAGAATTTGGGGTTTCTTAGACAAATCCTAATCAGTTTGTTTTGCCCAGAGAACACATTTTTTCATGTGATCAACTACAACCCCAAAATATTTTATCTCCAATTATGGTAGGAACATAAAATTATTACTCTGTGTCTTACATTCTCACTGGGAGCAAAGCCAGTCCCTGACTCCCTTCAGTTGCCCATTCTTTCTGGTAATTGTGACAACACTACACTAGGCGTAGAACTCCCTGGGTCTCTGGGTGTGCTGTTTCTGACTGATCATAGGAAGGTTTCGGCTTCTTTCAGCCAGCCGAAGAATATCTGCTCCAGACAATGGCAGACCCCACAGTGTAACCAAAGTTATCTCTAAACAACACATTTTGAAGTTGCTTACTGGTTTTTAACTTTTACTCATGACCTAACTCAAGGTTTTCTTTCTTAGAAGATGAAGACTCAGTTGTTTTCTTTCATATTTGTTAACACACACACACACTTCTTTCTCTTTTGTCTCTTCAGTATTTTCTAAAGACCAAACTTTAGTTAGATCTTATTGTGTAGATTTAATGCTATTCATATTTGAGCCCAATAACTTTGTGAGTTCCTTAAATTTGAATCTCTGATGTACATCGGAGATGGAGAATCCTCCTTCTGTGAGCAACTGATGTGTGGGAAATTGTCCTGCTCATTAGATAAAAGTAATGATTAAAAAAAGAGAGTAGGAAAAAAAGCTCAAAACTCTCCTTATCCTTTCACAGTTCCTCCAAGTTGCCTAGTGTTGATACCACCCTCTGGTGGTCCCATTACAAATGCCATGTCCCAATAGGTGGAAACATTTTTTTAACCTAATGTTCCTCCTGGAAGCAGAAGTAGGAAAAGTAAGTATCAAGTGACAATGCAAGACTCTTTGTTCAAAATTCATTAAGAATTTCAAGATTGTGAAAGTGGATCACTAAACCTACGGCAGGTTCTTCTAAATGACTGGGCAGATTGTGAGCCCATGAAGCTGGTCCTCCCTAGCAGGGCAAGTGTATGTGTTCATTCCCCCAGTGACTTCCATGAGAAACTCAAGTCATAAAGTACCTACACACCTGCAGGTCATGCTGTATTTAATGGTGTGCATCAGAGGTTTTTCCACTATAGAAGATCAAATGTCAGGTTTCTAAATGCCTTAGAAGACATGGTTGCTCTGAAGGGTGGAAGTGGGTGACTGCCAATGTTGATGCTCTCAGACATGACATCAGTGATGACAGTGACACCAACAGAATTGGCTACTCTCATTCCTGCCAGATCAAATGTCTTCCCTCAGTGGCCTCAGATACAAACCAGAGATTTATCTTGCTGTCCCTGTGACATATGCTGCCTACCCCTTTAAAACTTGCTATGTGGTACCTGTGCACTGGTTCTTCAGGGACTATGAGATGCACAGACACCAGATGTCCTCTTGGCTGTCAGGCAGCCAAGAAGGATGCAGCTGCAAGCAGTAGAGTGAGTGGGAAGCCACTTTCCCAGGTGCTCCTCGGCACCTCTTCTGATTCCTATTGGCTATGAAACATTGTTCATCGAAACTCTCAACATGGTAATCTATCTGCAGATGGGAGTTTTTGGAGCCCTACCACAGCTGATGTGCTCCAGTTAGCACCACTTGATGAATCTTCCCCTGACCATGGGATCCTCTGTATAAAGGTGGTTCTTGTGCTTTGAAAATATTCCATCAAACTAATTTTTAATGTGAGATTATTGTTTCTTTTCTCTTGTTATAAGTTTTTAAAATAAGAAGTCAGGTAAAAAATGCAATAAGGTTTTTCATGAAAACCTGCTCCCCACTGTCATTTTCAGCTTTGAGAGAAAATAGGGCCACCACCCTGCAAAGCCATGCTTTTCTCAGCAGCCTTGTGTGGGCCTCAGTGACCAAGGATGTGTCCAGGCTGAGGGAGGAATCCGGAGCAGAGATGAGGGTAGGCAGGAAGCTGGCTCTAAATCCTGATTTCAGGAATGTTAGCTGGAAGTAGCAAATCCACTAGGCCTCCCCCACCATGTGTGAAGGAGGAGCAGCTAATATCTGAGTACCCAGGGGTGGGATCCCTCCCCTAAATATGGAAGGTATGCTTTTGAAAAAGGAATTACTAGGACACAAAAAATTAAATGGTTTTTCATATTTCATATTGCATGCTCATTTTTGGAGTAACTACATTTTTATGTCTATTCCAGACACTGTGCTAAGTCCTTATAAACTTTATCTTACTTAGTCTTTACAACACCTCTACCAATTTATACTATTAATAGTTCCATTTTTGGATGAAGGGCAAATTGGACAAAGGACCACACCCACAGCAAGTGAGGGGGAACTGGGGAGACTCAAAGTTAGCTATGTTCTAGTCTGAGTCCATAAACCCACAGTTCTCCAAACTAGTTATTTACAGTGTGTCTGTTTCTCTTGAGTAGATCCTAACTTCCTGGGTGACATAGACTGAGAGTTATTTGGGTTTCAGTCCCTTAGAGGTGGTAAACCAGATATGATAAATGAGTTTCAATCTGGCAAACATGTAGTATCTGAACCCTGAAGAAGAAAACATCGATTCTGATTATGGGAGCAGCATGAGCTAAAGGCTAGCATTGGAATTACATGTGGTTCTTAGGGTCGGGGAGGTGAGCAGAACAAAAGACATCTAGAAGTGGGGCAGCTGTTGCATGTAGGGGTGGTGGGTGACACACCTGAATTCACTGGGGGTACACTGGGGAATGCTCTGCACTCCTAGTCAGGGCATGTGACTGTTATGCAGTAGGCAGTGGGGACAGGGACATTGACACCACTAGAGGTGAGACATTAAAAAGAGAAACTATTGGATAGAAAAATAGTCACAGGAATACACAGTACAGCATGGCACGTACAGGCAGTAATATTGTAATACCTGTGTGTGCTGACAGGTTTGGTCCTAGATTTGTTGTGGAATCGGTTTATAAGTTTTATCAATGTCTCACCACTACACTCTACACCTAAAACTAATAGAATATTAAATCTCAAGTATAATTTTAAAAATTTTAAGAAAAGTTGGCTTCAGCTTCAGTGAATAATAGGGAAACAATGTTAGCTCAGCGTGTCTTTAGCTCTGGGTTTTCTTTTTCATTGAGGCCCCCTCAGTTACAGAGTCCTGAGAAACATGTCAGTTTAAGTGGATCAGGCAGCTTTTCTTGCTGGTCTGACTTCACAGAGTGGAGCGGGGATGACGAAATTTGAGCACATCTGCCTGAACACCGAGTGTGTGTTCTCTCAACTATAGCATGATGCCACTTCTGGTGCAGTTAAAGGCCAGCCTTTGGAGAACAAAGTAAAATTTGGCGAATCCCTGGGGAGATGTAATGGGGTCTAAAGGAAAAGTGGTTTTCCTTTCTTTAAAAAAAGAATAGCCAGTTACAATAATTGACTTACTAGTAGACCAAGTGCCCAACCACCAGAGACAGGTTGAAACCAACATCGTGTGAGCACATCAGTGGTTCTGATGTGAGCAGTGCACCCAGGTGAAGGAGGTGAGCAAGCTCAGGTCAGCAGTTCTTTCTCTGGGTGATGGGAACAGCGTGATCCATTCCTAACAGGATTTTTAAAAGATTTCTCAGCATATTCAATGCCTTCTTAAAGAAAACCAAAATATAAACACAGCCTATATTGCCTAATTCGAAACAAACCAAAAGAGAAATGGGAGAACAAAGATTTTGTTCAACAATTTATTTATTTTTTAGCGAGAGAGGGGAATGGATGGAGAAAGAGGAAAGACACATTAATGTGTCGTTGCCTCTCAAACACTCACTACTGGGAACCTGGGATATGCCCTGACTGGGAATGAAAAGTGCAACCCTTTTCTCCACAGGCCAGCACTCAATCCACTGAGCCACACCAGCCAGGGCAAAAAGATTTTGAATAAGAGTGGCTCAAACATTCACTTACCCAAAGAGCACACTGTCTTCCAGCTCTTTAACAAAATTATTAACATAGGCAAATACAAATCTTAAAATTGTCCTCTAAATTTTAATAATAGTTTTAGCTATATGAATGAATAAATTCAATTTATTCCAATGGTTATAAATTAATGCTTTTTGCACTTTTGTACCTTTGCCATGGCAAAAAATTATTTACTTATGCATTTTGAAAAAGAAATAATTATGGTTTATTTAATGAAGAGATTTCTAATGAAGAGATGGTAAAATTACAAACTGTAATTTTAAAGCAGTTGCATGTCTGTGATTTGAAGAGAATGATGCACAATAAATAAGACTCCTCTTAAATCTTTATTTCAAGGAGTTTCCCCATCTTTCCACTTAGCAATGAAAGGCATTTTGTATTTTTGTAGAAAAAATAAGGAATATTTGTGCACAAAAAAAAGGCAGACCACTTATAATTTGGACCAAGAGCTTAGAAGTTTAGGTTTTGCTCAAACAAATCTTAACCAATGCATTCAGACTTGTTTGGACCAGAGAGAACATATATTGTTTTTTTTTTTTTTGTTTTTGTTTTTTTTTTTGAGGGAACACCTATAACCTTAAGTAGATTTTGACTCCCAAATTTAATGTGAAACATTAAATCATTTTGTGTTTCATATTCACACTGCGAACAGAACCATTTTCCAACTACCTCATGTTAAATGTCCTTTCTTGCATTTGTGACAACACTGGACATTGCTGTGATAATCCCTGTATCTCAGTGTGTGCTGCTCAAAGTGATCACAGGAAAGCTCTATCTTCAGTGAGCCACACTGAGTACATCTGCCCCAAAACAAGAAATCCCTCTAGGGAGAACTCAAACCTTCTCTACATTACATTCTTTCAGGGTGCTCACTAATTTTCCTTTCCTTTTTTAAAATATATATTTTATTGATTATGCTATTACAATTGTCCCACTTTCCCCCCTTTATTCCCCCACCCTGCATACCCCTCCCACCCACATTGTCCCCCCTCTAATTCAAATCCATGTATCATACATATCAGTTCTTTGGCTTCTACATTTCCTATACTATTCTTAACCTCCCCTTGTCTATTTTATACATACAATTTATGCTACTTATTCCCTCTACCTATCCCTCCTCTAGGCACCTCCCACTTCCCCACTGATAACCCCCTATGTGGTCTCCATTTCTGTGTTTCTTTCCCTTCTAGTTGTTTGCTTAGTTTGCTTTTGTTTTTGTTTGTTTGTTTGTTTTTTAAGGTTCAGTTGTTAATAGCTATGAGTTTGTTGTAATTTTACTGTTCATATTATTTATCTTCTTTTACTTAGATAAGTCCCTTTAACATTTCATGTAATATGGGCTGGGTGATGATGAACTCCTTTAACTTGAGCTTATCGGGGAAGCACTTGATCTGCCTTTCCATTCTAAAGATAGCTTTGCTGGATAGAATAATCTTGGATGTAGGTCCTTGCCTTTCATGACTTTGAATACTTCTTTCCAGCCCCTTCTTGCCCACAAGGTTTCTTTGGAGAAATCGGCTACTAGTCTATGGGGACTCCTTAGTACGTAACTCTTTCCTTTTCTCTTGCTGCTTTTAAAATTCTTTCCTTATCTTTAATCTTGGGTAAAGGAATTATGACGTGCCTTGGTGTGTTCCTCGTTGGGTCCAAATTCTTTGGGACTCTGAGCTTCCTGGACTTGCTGGAAGTTGATTTCCTTTGCCAGATTGGGGAAATTTTCCTTCATTATATGTTCAAATAGTTGTTCAGTTTCTTGCTCTTCCTTTTCTCCTTCTGGGAGCGCTATGATTTGGATGTTGGAATTTTTCAAGATGTCCTGGTGATTCCTAAGTCTCTCCTCATTTTTTAAAATTCTTGTTTTTTCATTCTGTCCTGTTTGAATGTTTCTTTTTTTAAGGATTTTATTTATTTACTTTTAGAGAGGGAAGGGAAGGAGAGAGAAAGAGAAAGAGAGAGAGAGAGAGAGAGAAACATCAATGTGTGGTTGCTGGGGGCCATGGCCTGCAACCTAGGTGTGTGCCCTGACTGGGAATCGAACCTACAATGCCTGGTTCGCAGCCCATGCTCAATCCACTGAGCTACGCTTCTAGGGCATGAGTGTTTCTTTCTTCCTTCTGCTCCAAACTGTTAATGTGAGTCCCAGTTTCCTTCCCATCACTCTTGGCCCTATGTGTATTTTCCTTTATTTCACTTTGGGTAGCCTTTATTTGCTCCTTCATTTTGCAAGTGAGCTGAATGAGTTTTATGCGCATCCTGATTAGCAGTTTTATACTGTTCATGTGATAAGTTGGCAATCTCTCTGTCGCTTAGTTGTATTTTTTTCTGGGACTTTGATCTGTTCTTTCATTGGGTCATTTTTCTTTTCCTCTTACCGAGCCTATTACATATAAGAAGTTGAGCCTTAGGTGTTGACCAGAGAGGGGCAACCCACATGGCTACCTTATGACACTGTATGTTGGGGAGGAGCCCGAGAGGCAACAATGCTGCTTGGTCAACTCTCTGCCAGTTTTCAGTCACTTCTGCTGCCACCCACAATCCAATTGTGCCCTTCTGATGCTGATTCCCAGGTGGGTGGGTTTGTGTATGAACATACACTAGGACCCTGTGAGTCTCTCCAACAAACTCTCCTGTGAGGCTGGGAGTTTCTCCAACTGCTGCCTCAACACCCACAGGTGTTTTCAGTCAGAGGCTTTGAGGCTTTATTTCCCTATGCTGGTACCATGGGTTGTGTGGTCTATCTCACTCCACAGTTGTTCCTACCAGCTTATCAGCACACAAATATGGAGCAACCCAGTCAGCAAGCTGCTGCCTGGCCAGGTCCATCAGGTGAACCTCCTGCCCATGTATTCCAACTGCTGCCTTGTCCGGAGTCCTCTCCGAGTGCCTGTCTCCACCCCTCCTACCAGTCTGCATGAATATTTCTTCTTTAAATCCTTGATTATGGGACTGCCATACAGTTCCATTTTCCCATCAGTTCTGGTTTATCTTTGTTTTTAAATTTTTTGTTGTCCTTCTTTTCATAATGCAAGGAGGCACAGTGTGTCCACTTACACCTCTGTCTTGGCCAGAAGTCCCCCCTAATTTTTCACTTTTATGCATTATGTTTACAAGATCCTCCTTCTTAAAAGGTGATGACTCAGCTGCTTTTCTTCCTATCACCAACACACACAAACAGATGTGTAACCTCACACGTCAAACCTCCCATCCAATTTTGCCAATATTTTTCTAAAGAACAATATTTAGAGTAAACTTCATTGTGTCTCTTTAATTCTATTCACTGTGAGTCACCAACACAGTTTTCTTTAAAGTTGAATATTGAAGTACATCAGAGATGAAGAACTTACCTTACCTTCTGTGAGCTGGAGAGGTCAGGGTGAAATAGTTTTGCTCATTAGACACTTGTAGTGACACAAATAGTGTAGATAAAGCCCAACACTCCTTCAATCCCTTCTTAGCCCCTCCTGGTTACTTTGCATTGTTGCTGCCCTCTGGTGATCACATTTCAAATGGCAGCTCTCAATTGGGTCAAACTACTTTTTTTTTTTCCCAACCCAAGGTCATAACTAGGAACCAAACAAGAAAATGGCAGTGTCAAGTGAATGTGGGGCTCCTTGTTGAAAAGTCAATATGATTTTCAGGATGGTGAAGGCAGAGTATTAAACCTACCAGCAGCTCTTAGTGACTGCACAGAATATGAACCCATGAAGCTAAACCTCCCCAGCAAGGAAAATGAATATGTTCATCCTCCAAGTCATTTTCACACCAGTCTCAAGTCATGAAAGCCCTGTAGACTTACCAGTAGTGTCATCCTTAATGGCTTGAACTACAGGCTTTCTTTCTAGAAATGATGAAAAGGACAAGTTTTTTAAATGCCTCAATAGACAAATGGGTTTTGGAGGGTGGAAGTGAACACCTACTAATGTTGATACTTTTCAGACAATGACATTAGTGATACCAGTGACACTAGGCAAAAGGTCAGCTGCAAGGGTGGGAAGTTTAGGCAAAGCATTACATCCATTTCTGTGACCATTTAGGGATCTGTCAAAGAGTCTGGACTATGCTTGACATACCCTCCAGACTAAAACATGTTGTTGTGTTTCCACCTCCATTTAGTTAATGTTAGAAGAAGGGAAGGTACTTTACAAACCCTCTGGTTTGACCTAATAAGAGAATGACAGTCAGAATTCTAGGCTTCAGAGCAAGGCTATGCTTTCTACAGCAATATAGCAGTAGCTTCTGACTGTTTTTTAACACCCACAGGAGTCAGATTGACTAAATATGGGCTGTATTGTGGCCAGATAGCAAGACTTCCTTAGATTTAGGTTCTATTGCAGCACGGATTTTAAGGTCAAGTATGAAAAGCCGCATCCATCACAAATAGAAGTGATAGATCTGGCTGAGACAAGGGCAGGTGGCCCAGACCATTAGCACCTGCTGCTTCAGGAATGGACCATTCACATAGCTTTTACCATGGAATCACAGGAAGTTCACCGTCACTTTCAACAACGGAGTCAATGGCTCCACTCCAAGTTAATTCTGGTCCTGAATTCCACCCCCGCCCAACCTCACACACAACCAGCCACTATTTTTGCCTCTCCTCAGGCATTTAGTCAACCCACTAACACACAAATCCCCTAAAACATAGTTGACTTGTTAACTCAGCTGATGAGACTCAGCTTCTTGTTTTGGATCAGATTATGGGATTTCGTTTTAGTTATTCTCAGTTCTCCAAAGCCATGTGGAAACGGTGGCCCTCAGGGAACAATTTGAGAGCCTGTTCTCTATGTTTCCACTGGGTCAGAATAGAGACTGAACACCTCTGACCTTCAATCCTGTCCTCATCCTCAAACCTTCCCCACATTCCCACCATTGCCACACTCCATTGCAACCTCTTTGCTAATCTGACTACCACGCCCTCCAACTCCCTTCCTGACTAAAATTTCTGTATTCATGGTGTCCCCAGTTTTACATACCTTCATCATTCTTCAGATTCCTAGTCCACAACAGGATGCTCATCTCATCTCTCCCTTGATCCTTATTGCATGTCTCCTTTTTCATAATATTTGTTGCCTAGTACATCAGGTTTTCCCTCTTACACCAATCTTAGAACACTGATCTGAGTCTTCAAAACCTTACTCTTTCTGCCAACCCTGTGTCATTCCCCACACAGACATCCTAGTCTGGGAGAATGGTTCCTCTCTCTTAACTGCACCAGCTCCAATGGTCCCTCCCTCGTAACTTAGGTCAACCCCTTACTTATATTCCACAGTCCCATCCTGAGCTTCCTTAACCAAATCCTCCTCTGTCACCTTCTCATGTCCTCTTTAATCCATACAATGCCTAATACCCAAAACCCATATGCTTTGTACTTTCCCATCAGGACTCTGAGCAGATCCTGTTTCCATTTTGACCCCCCTGTATGCACACCTCTACCTACCTGCAATCCACCTCTTACCAGAGGATTCAGTCAAATGCCTCAGAGGACCGAAGTAGGATTAAAAAGTTGACCAGAAAAGAGATTAACTTTACATTTCCCAAGTTCCGATTGTAGACACTAAAGGTACAGGTGTGGGCTTTGTAAACCTAACAGAGAAATCAAAGGAAAAGGACATTGATTTGTGTCCTGAGTCCCAGGTCACGGGAGGCTCAAAACAGGGTCTCCCAGTGCAGGCCTGTAGGGGCTGATGTCACAGGGACCAACACATTTACTAGACTTTCTAGGGTTCATGGCAGGATAATTTTCAAACCTCTGTAAGCTTTTCCCTGAAGGTGAGTGAAAATGTATGTACAATGCAAACACTGTTGATGTGTAGGCCACTACAGAGTTGCAGAGGTTCTCACCTGCCCTTTCTGTCAGATTCTAAGACAAAAGCCACTTGAAGGCAAACTCATTTTGAGAGAAATCTGGGCAGTCAGGTCATCTTTGGCTGTGGACACCAATTCAGAAGGAAGGCAGGAGAACAGAAAACACTTGCTTGGAAAATTGCAGCCAGATTTTTTAAAATTGGAAGATTTGAAAATAAGGTAAGGATGGGCAGTGTGAGCGAGGTGAAAAGATCTGCTAATTACAAGTAGGTGATGGCAGAGTGAAAGATGCATCACAGAAATTTAAAGCGGCAAGAGAGACTTTATTAAAGACTGTGTTAGTGTAGTGAGCCAGAATGCAAGACGTTTGACAGAGAAGGCTGAGAAGATTTTAAGAACAAGAGAAAGAACCAAAGGCATCTCTGTTTGCTGTTTGGCTTCACAAAAAAGAAATAAAAGTAAGTTATGTCATGAAATCTTGTCAGTATGTCTTTTTACCTTATACTTTTAAAGGTCATCTCACAACTTAGGTTTCTGTCCTCCCAGAGAGATGAGACCCAAACACCAGGACAATTAAATTTAAAGTCATGGTGAAATGAAGAACACTGACAGAGTTCAGAGGGGAGAGGAAAGAAAATTTTGGGGAAATTTCAGGGGAAAAGGGGAAGGGGTTACAGGAAAGAGTATAAGGACACATGTATAAAAACTAGGGGCAGGTGGAAATGGGAGAGAGGTGAGGAAGGTTGGGTGAGTGGGTTGGGATGGGAGTAAAAGATAGAAAATTGTACTGCAACAACAATTTAAATAAAATTAAAAAAAATAAAGTTACGGTCATATGCCCTCCTGACAGATTCACTTTGAATGGTAACATTGGCAAAAAGATTTTAAGGAGACTCATGTACATCTCAAATAGGCAATTAATGAATCTGAAATTCAAAATTGCAATTCTATTTCTGAAGAAAATGCTCTAAAATTATAGAGGTCAGAGTCCTGCAATCAGGAAGAACCTGTGTAAAGGTCAGTGATTCTGAGGAACAAGAAGGCCTCTGGGTCATAACAAACTGCTTTCTGCAGAGTGGAGGGAAACACAACTACATGTCTTTCAGCTAAGATCCAGTTTTCATCCCCGTCACTTACTGCATTTTATAAAGAGGTGCAAGTTCCCAGCTATTTATAAACAGGTGCAAAGTACCTGAGGGTTGCTAAACAGAGTCTGAATCTGATCTCCAGAAAGTTGTGTTTCTGGAGATTTCCATTTAGACACTACGTTTTTCTCTACAGTAACATTCCCTCTCATCAAATGTAATCCCTAAGGAAGAAGTGTGTACTTGATCCTACGCTATAGCTGGAGTCACATGTTTTGACCTCATTAGTTACCTCAGTGCAAAGGAACCGACTTTAATCACTTGGTTTGCTCTGATGAAGGTTTTTCTATAAAACATATGATGGGAGTTTTGTTAACTTGAAGTTAAAGAGGTTCACCCTCACACTTCACCTGTATTCTCCCTAGATTTGAGTGATGTGCTTTTCTCCAAGAGGTACCAAAAGAGCAAGAGATCAAACTTAACTTCATAAACTATGGGTTCATTTCTAATTCCATGGGCATTGGTCTGAACTAAGAAATTTGAGCTAAATTCCTAGCTTTATTATGAATGCTTCCTATTATGTCTTATTAAGAGAAAGAACAGAAATATACTAAATTTATTCAAATAGTTTTTTCTTGTTGTTTGTTTTTATTGTTGCTCAAGTACAGTAGTCTGCTTCCCCCCCACACTGTTCCCCCCACCGCCCCACCCTAGCCATCCCTATCTCGCTCTCCTGATCCCATGCTCTCTTGGTTTTGTCCATGTGTCCTATGTAATTTTTCTTGAAAACACTTCCCGCATTTCCCCTGCTCTCCTCTTCTGCCTTCCCTCTGGTTACTCTCTGTATGTTGTTAGTTTCAATGTGTCTGGTTATATTTTGCTTGCTTATTGGTTTAGTGGATTAGGTTACACCTAATGATTAAATCATATGGTATTTGTCTTTCACTGTCTGGCTTATTTCACTTAGCATAATGCTCACTAATTCCATCCTTGCTGTCAAAATGGTAGGAGCTCCTTCTTTCTGGTGTATAGTATTCCATTGTGTACATGTACCATATTTTTTTTGATCCATTCACAAATAGTTTTACTGACATATAAATAGCAATACTGGAGACTTTAGAAATCTTTTGAAAGCTATCTAAGAGAAAGACTACAGTCAGTGTTTCTATCCACATTGGCGTCCTCTTGTCCATTCCCATTGGCTACAACTGTGACCAGGTACCTCTTCATGCTTGCATGGAGAAGTGACAGAGCTGAGATTCTGTGAGCTCATCAACTGCTCCCATTGGCTATCATACAACCACTGCTAATTCTCTGAGGCACACAGTGTTAACTTCACTGTGGACATGCTACAAATGAGACCAAATCAAGACAGGTGTTGGTTTGAAATGTGACCTTAAGTCAACAATAATGACAATGTAAGCTCATATTTTTGAGTGTTTATTGACTTAGTGTAAATATTTTAAGAACTATTCATCCGAAAAAAATGTTTATAACAATGCAAAGAAATTCAATTTAAAGTTCAATAACACAGAGGAAAAAGGGAGGGTCAGTCATAATACACATAAAGTTCAAGACCCTGACTTTCAGCAGATATGATGGGGTTGTACACTTTACACTTGTAATCCCCAGCATCTTCCCTCGTGACAGGGTTTATGATGATTCTTCTGCCATACGAGGTCATCTTTATTCTGTCTGTGAACTTCAGATCCCTGCCATTTAAAAACCACTGGGGGAATTTTCCATTTGTGTAGCAGGTCAAGACCACATCATCTTCATTCTCTCTGACTCGATGGCTGCTGGCTAGGAGGATGGGCACTGTCAGATACTCTGTGGAGAAACAGAGAATGTTAATCTTTGAAAATGTGCTTAAGTCATGGAGCCATGATGCTTCTTCAGAGATCTCCACCACTCACAGTCCACAGTGAGCTATGTAAAGGTCACTAGAGTATGATCCTGACATTTGCAGAAAAATAAAGGTTTAACTTAAGGTGACAATATGTAAAGTGAAAGTTGCACCTTTTCTCTGAGTCCATATAACCACAGAGGGATTCTGTACCCTTTCCCTCACTCTTCTCCATAGAAGGAGTACACAAAACCCCTTCCCAGTGTCTGTGGCTCACACCTCATCATCAGGTACAATTTTTCTCTCATGAGCTTTATCGATCTGTTCCTAGAACTTTTATTTTGACTTCACAAGACATCAGGTTCCACTCCTTATGTGAAGATTGATACACTTTGGGGAAGGACCAGCTTTGTTCATCTGTGGAGCCAAGGAAGTTTACAGTAAGTGCAAAAGCATTCAGTTTTTGTTAATAAAAATTATTAGGCATTAAGGATGGCCCAATCCAGTATTCATGGCTTATACCTTGAGGGTTTCTATCTAAAAGTCTTCCCATGCTAAACAAGAATTTATTTCCATGCCAACTGAGTCAGTATCATAGTATAATTAATCTCTAGAGGTAAATAGTTAAGGTTTAAACAAAAGACATTGATTGTAGGAATAGAAGGAAACTATTCATATAAAAAAAGACATACATAACAGCCCAGAGCTAATAACACAATATTCTTCAGACAACCCGACTTCCTGGTTCACCAGAAGCCTTTCCTTGCAGCTACACAGACTTGTGTCACTCAGCTGAGGTGTGTTTCCATGAGACACCATTTCCCAGGACACGCTAGAGTCTGGGGTTTGAGTGAAGCAACACATAATTCCAGAAGCAAGGAAGCTGATAATGGTGACGGAATCATGTGCTCTGCCCTTGACCATTCAAGTCATTCTCTCTCCCCTGCTGCCAGGTGGGGACTTGTGCAAAAGCAAAATCAATGTCATATACCAAACATGGAGCATGGACTTGCTGAAATTCTGGTCCTTGCAGCAATTTGTGTTAGGTGGCTATGAGATAGAAATGTAGAAAAACATAAAATTATTCTGTGTGTGAAAATGATGCTTAATACCCAAGGGCCTAAGACTAATTGAAAGAAAGACTATCTTCTTAGAAAAACAAAGAAAAGGATCTGGGATGATGGTCTTTGTTCCTGGAGGCACAGAAAACCTCTACCTCATGGCCACAATTTAAAGGGCTCTGTATCCAGGTTCCAGGCTTGAAGTGATTTTGGATGATTCATTCACTTCACTCACTCCCCATTTATTTCTTCCTAATTCATCAACATCAACTCAGTATTTGTTACTTCTTGGTCCCTGAGCTGGTTTTAGGTGTAGAGTGAGGAGTGAGAAGACAAAGTCCTTTCATGTATATCTGCTGGGAGAGACTGCACCAACACTGGAAACAAATAAGTAAAGTCAAATCCAGTGCAGGGAGGTGTGGATGGGTTACCTGAGGGGGTTGCCTGGGTAATCTATACAGTGATGCTGACTGTTATTGCATGTAGTTTGATCCTACAGTAAAAATAGATTATGTCTTCATTTTTTTTTCATTTCACAGAACAAATTGTATTCTTATGAGCTGAGGATACTTAAAACAAAAATTTTCCGAACCAGTTTTTTGCTTTAGAAACCAAACACCCTCTTCTATGGTTCCCGAGGTAGAGAAATTAAGTCTATGCCTACAGACAGCCCAAGAGTGACTCTGGTGAGCTGCTTATATTCTGTGTGACTCTGCTTTAGTGACTGCATCTCCCTGTTCCTCAGTTTATACTCAATGAAGAGGGTTGTCAGTGTGTTAACTATAAGATATTGTCATTATCTGACCTACATCTTGAAATAGAAGAGCTGCTCAAATGAAGCATCTCTTATTGATAAACTCCCAGATCTCTTACTGGTCTGGGCTGATCCTTTGTGAATGAGGACCTTTCAAGAGCATCTTTTTTCTTCAGTTTCTTTCTGGAGATGCTGACCTTTTTTCTGAACCTTCCTAAGCCCCCAGGACAGACAGCTATATCCACAGACATTGTCTAACTGTGATTTGTACACACAGACTCAGGTGATGCCAAACTTCATTTCTGCCAAGATGTGACTTTTGGGCCTGAGCCAGGACTGGTGACAGGATGAGGAGCCTTGGGATTTTCTCCATTAAACCATTACACACTCAGCACTTTTGTGGACCCCAAACCTAAACTGGCACATTCTACCTAGCATCCTTGCAGTCAAGAAACCTGTCACAGGTTTCTGGGGATGGGTTTCTGAGGTGACGTCTGTATGAATATGGGGAAGCTTTTCCGACCATGCTCTGACCTAGTGTAGAAGAGTTGGCTTCAGGTCAAGTTTGTAGGAAAATGCTCACTGGGCAGAGTGAGGTTGGTCTCTCTCTGCTGAGTTACTCTCATCAGACAGGCCCTTTGGTCTTTAGTGACTGTCTGCAGGGCCACAAGTTGGAAAAGGAATTGAGATCTTAAGAAGCTTGTCTACACTCTGTGTATCCTGCATTAAATGTCAAAACTGAACCTGAACCAAACTGCAGAGCTGATTGAAGGTGGTGTCCATGGTTGTCAGTCCTTTGTGTGAAGCAGGGGTCACCCCTCCCAAACCACAGTCATCAGAGGGCAATCACTCACCATATACATCAAGGTGCCCAAACCCTATTTCTTTTTTTGAATCTGGAAGGTGGGCCACTACGGTGTACATTCCTGCATCCTTCATGGCTGCCTTCTTCAACAGCAAGGATCCATCATTGGTTATCATCTCTTCTCCTTTGTTTTCAGGGCAACTTAAATGAAAACCTAATGTCTTAATAAAACATGCAATTACATTATTTTGGTGCACACCTTTCCCCTTGTACCACACATAGGCTACAGCCTCAGGAGGCTTATTGCGGATACGCAGTTGAACATCCTCCCCTTCGGTACAATAGGTCGACACAATACTGAGTTGGCCCAAGGCGGGCAGGCTCCAGAAGGTTAAGAGTGAGGCTATGAAAAAGAAAAAAAAAATGCATCAATATTTGTATCTATGTATTTGTACCTGAATCCTGAGTGAGTGTGTTTATCACTCAGCCGTGGTCTATAGGTGAGTTTGTGTCTCCCATGGCCAAGGACAACAAGATAGCCCCCATTACTTCAGCACCACTGAAACTGCTATTTTTCCTGTTTCAAATACTCATCTCTAGGTATTTGTCTTGGTCACCTCCTCACTGTGCTTAGACCCCTTCTGAAACTTAGGGGAAGTTTTGAAAGACACTTTTTCTCACCACCTTCTCTAAAAATTCTCTACTTTCACTTTCTGACCTGTCCTGCTCTGTTTCTTTTCATGGCTGTAGTGGGTACGTGACCTCACATCTACACCTTTCTTTGTCACTCTCTGCTCCATAGAACATGGGCTAAATGAGATCTGGGCTTGTCTGATATTGTACCTCCAGTGACCGCAATAGCTTGGAAATATATGCAGATGAAGGAATGAGTCCTGTACCTCCTGGGGTTTATTTGCCCATTTCTGGGGTTTGTGGTAAAGACAATATCTAGCACCCCTGGATGAATTTTTCTGGTGTTTCCTGACATAAATCATTATTACTGTTATTACCAGTTTTCATAATTCAATACTCAGTGATGGATAACAGGAAACAAACAGTGATCCAGGTTTACCTGCCTCCCACCACTTCCAGGTTATGAGATTTTTCTCTTGCTTTGTTTCCTTCCTCACCCTACTTTTCCCTTTTGCCCTTACACTCGGGTCCAGACATAAGCCTTCCCTTATTTCTCAGAGCACTGGTCTCTTGAGCAGATCCCAGCCTGTTTCTGTGTCAGATTTTTAGTCTACCCCAAGGAATTGTCCCCTACTTACCAATGAGCAGGAGCCCTTGCCAGTGGACAAGTCCTCTGTGGGTAGAGACTGAAAGTGACCCCATAGTGTATTTTCTCGGTTCAGTGGCTGACTCTTTGAGAGAAGCGTGAGGTTTAGTGAGGCTTAATGGTACCTCTGTCCAGAATGGTGCAATCTGCTGTATGACCTGCATGTGGGCTGAGCTTTATTCGGAGGCAAGTTTACAATTTTTGTCATGTGAGCTGGGGGCAGGGAGTATACACAATACCATCCAACTGCCTGCTCTCGTTTTGTCCACCCTTTGCCCTTCTAACGAGTACTGCCGTCTTGTAATTTGGATCCCTGGGATCTCCTGAGCACTCTCATCACCATACAATCACACATGCAGACACATGCACACAGGCATAAATACACACACGCACACAAACTCACTCTCATGCTATATTTGGAAAAGCCCAAGCCTGGGGTTTCTGGGTTTTGGGGTTTCTCCACAGCTTCCTGTCAGGTGTCTAGTAGTCTTTCTCACAGCCCCCCTCCCCGCTCTCTCTCTCTCATTTGATTTTTTCCCTCAGAGAAGTACTTCTTGAACTAAGTCACAGAAACCTCTCACAAGGAAGTCACTCCTGCTCTGCATCAGATCACCTGGGAAACTTTGTAACACTGCAATGCCCAGGTGACACCTAACAAATGCAGCTTAAGCAGCTGTCCAGCTAATGTGGGTGCCCATTCAGAGTGAGATCCCTAGATGTGAAAGAAGAACCACCTCTCCTCCTCTCCTGTGTACAAGAGAAGTCTCCAGGTCTGGTTCTACTGCAGATTCTAACTTGGTGCAGTGGGCCAGAGACTCTGTATCTGATAAGCTCTAAGGAGAGGGTAATCTTAATTATGGCCCCTGGAGCTACACTTAAAATAGCAAGGCTGAGGGGGACACAGGTGCCTTGTGAGGATGACACACTACTGCCAGCATTGACCTCTGCTGTGCCTTTAGCTTGGGTCTGTCAGTACTACACAGAGAGTCCCAGATATCATAAAAAAAGGGTTATTTGTTTGTGACCCAGAAACCCAGCTGGGCAACAGGTCTTTCCCATGTTCTCTAAAGCTCCCAGTTTTATTTTTCCCCAATGAAGGTAACAGAAATAGCTCTGGGGATGAGAAGTGGTCTCACTCAGTTATAACTGAGGATACCGTTGCTGTATCTCAGGTTGTCACCAGACTGGCTTTTGCTTCCAGGGATAAAAACTAAAACAAGAATTCTCAGTAGAGCAGGCAATTTTGGGTATGAAGTTGGAGATGTCCTCTGTGACCCAGGAAGAAGAGACTGTTGTGTAAGTTCGGGTGCCTTTGTGCTGCCTGGTTTTCAAGAGACAGTTTCAGGTAGACCATTCCTCTCCAAGTCTGTTTGTAGGACCTGTCCTTGTGCTGCTGGCTGTTGAGACAACCTCTGAGTTATCCCTGGGCAGATTCCTTGTTGTCACCAGACTTGCCCACGGATAATGCCACACATGGAGAAGAGAGAAGCACAGAAATCCCTGAGAGATGAGGTGCTCTTAGGCTCTGTCAAGGTAAAAACAACTCCAAGCTTACACAACAATGTAATGAGTTTATTTGAGCCAAAGTGACCTCATATGCCTTGGAGAGAGGACTCAAATCCTTTGAAGAAAGGCAGTTTTTCAGCTTCTTTCATACATTACATCAAAGTGGAAGATGATAAAATTTGGATAAAATCCAGAAGGAGGTGAAAGAAAACAGCAGCGAAATCTCAAGAATTGGAGAAAAAGGCAGAATGGAGACACATATATATATTTTTTACATTGGTGAGTAGAGGATAATTAGCATTTACAGGACAAAGAGAAGGTGAGCTGAGGACACTTAATAAAAAAGTCTCTGAACCAGTTTTTTTTGGTTTCAAATCCAAAGACCCTCTTTTATGGTCCCCAAGATAGAGAAATTAAGTCTATGGCTACAGACAGCCCAAGAGTGACTCTGATGAGCTGCTCATATTCTGTGTGATTCTGCTGTACTGACTGTATCTCCCTGTTCCTCTGTTTGTTTTCACTGAAGAAGGCTATCAGTATAGTACCTATAAAATATTGTCACTATCTGACCTAAATCCTGAAATAGAAGAGTTGCTCAAACAAAGCATCTCTTATTGATGAACTCCCAGTTCTCTTATTGGTCTGGGCTGATCCCTGGTGAATGGGGACCTTCCAGGAGCATCTTATTCCCTCAGTTTCTTTCTGGAGATGCTGACCTTTTTCTGAACCTTCCTAAGCCCCCCAGGGCAGTCTGCTATATCCACAGATATTGTCTAACTGTGCTCTCCACACACAGACTCAGGTGACACCAAACTACATTTCTGCCAAGATGTGACTCTTGGGCCTGAGCCAGGAGTGGTGACAGGCTCAGGAGCCTTCTGACTCAGGTGCCCATTAAACCATTACACACCAAGCTCTTTAATGGACCCCAAACCCAACCTGGCTCAAGCTGCCATGCATCCCTGGAGTCAAGAACCCTGGCACAGGACTCAGAAGAGGGGTTTCTGAGCTGAGCTCTGTATGAATATCTGGAGGTCTCTCAGACCATGCTCTGACCTGGTATAGCAGTGTCAGCCTCAGGTCAAGTTCATAGAATCATGCTCAGGGGGCTGAACTGAGACTGGTCTCCCTCTGAGAGTGACTCTCAACAGACTGACCCTTCTGTCTGCCACGACTGTCTGCAGGGCTGCAACTTGGGAAGAGAACTGAGATCTTCAGAAGTTTGTCTACAATCTGTGTATCCTGCATTAAATGTCAAAACCAAACCTGAAACAAAATGCAGAGTGGAATGGAGGTAGTGTTCAGGGCTGTCAGTCCTCTGTGTGAAGCAGGAGTCACCCCACCCAACCCCCAGTCATCAGAGAGCAATCACTCACCATATACTTCAAGTTGTCCAAATCCTATTTCTGTTTCTGAATCTGGAAAGTGGGCCACTACAGTGTATTTTCCTGTTTCCTTAGTGGTGACCTTCTTCAACAACAAGGATTCATCATTGTTTAATATTTGTCATCTGTTGTTTTCAGGACCACTTAAATGGAAACTTGATGTCATAATAAACATGCAATTATATTATTTTGATCCACATCTTTCCCTGTGTATCATATGATGCCTACAACCTCAGGAGGCTTATTGTGGATATGCAGGACTACATCTTTCTCCTCAGCAGCATAGGTCAATTCAATACTGATTTTGGCTGTGGTGGGTTGGCACCAGAATGTTAAGAGTGAGACTAGGAAATAAGAAAAAGATGGATCAATATTTGCATCTATGTATTGGGACAGAAAGATGAGACACTGAATCCTGAGCAGGTCTCTTTATCTCCCAGCATTGGTCTACAGGTGAGTGTGTGTCTCCCATGGTCAAGGTCAACAGCATGGCCCCCCATTACTTCAGCACCTCTGAAGCTGTTATTTTTTCTCTTTCAAATACTTTTCTCTAGGTGTTTGTTTTGGTTACCTCTTCACTATGCTTAGACCCCTTCTGAAACTCAGGGGCAGTTTTTGAAAGACATGTTTGCTGACCACCTTCTCTAAAGATTCTCTGCTTTCCTGCCTTTCTGACTTGTCCAGCTCTGTTCTTTTCATGACTGTTGTGGGTACCTGATATCACATCTACACATTTCCTTGTCCCTCTCTCCTCCACAGAACATGGGCTTTCTGAGGACAGGGCTTATATGATCGTGCCCCCAGTGATTACAAAAGCTTGAAAATATGTGGGGTTTAATGAATGAGTCCTGTACCTCTTGAGGCTAAATTGCCCATTTCTGGGGTTTGCA
This sequence comes from Phyllostomus discolor, assembly GCF_004126475.2. Lineage (NCBI taxonomy): Eukaryota > Metazoa > Chordata > Mammalia > Chiroptera > Phyllostomidae > Phyllostomus > Phyllostomus discolor. The sequence continues at coordinate 12,815,016 of NC_040914.2, forward strand.
AGAAAGAAAACACCTAGCACCCCTGGTTTAATTTTTCTGGTGTTTCCTGACATAAATCATTATTATTATTACCAGTTTTCATAACTCAATACTAATCTATGAATAACAGGAAATGAACAGTAATCCAGGTTTTCCTTCCTCCCACCCCTTCCAGATTTTGAGGTTTTCCTTTTGCTGGGCCCCCTTTCCAATCCTACTCTTCCAGTTCATTGTTTACACTCAAGTCCAGAAAGAAGCCTTTCCTCTTTTCTCAGTGTACTGGGCTCTCCAGCAGATCCCAGCCAGTCTCTGTGTCAGATCCATTGTCTACTCCAAGGAATTGTCTCCTACTTACTGACCATCAGGAGCCCTTGTCAGTGGTCAAGTCCTCTGTGGGTAGAAACTGAAGGGAACCCCATGGTGTATGTTGACTGCTCAGTGGCTGCCTTTTTGAGAGAAGCTTGATGATCTGTAAGTCTCACAGGCACCTCTGTCCAGAATGGTGCAGTGTACTGTGTGTCCTACCTATATGCTGAGCTTTATTCTGGGGTAAGGTTACCAATGTTGTCATGTGGGCTGAGAGCAGGGAGTATGCACATGAATATCCTACTCCCTGCTCTAGTTTGTGCCAACCTTGGCCCTTCTAACCAGTACTGCTCTCTTATATCTTGGTTCCCTGGGAACTCCTGAGGCCTCTCAACACCACACAAACACACATGTAAACATATGCATGTGAGCATAAACAAACACACACATATACCCACTCTCATGCTGTATTTGGAAAAGCACAAGCCTGGGCTTTCTGGGGTCAGGGGTTTCTCCACACCTTCCTGTCTGGTTTCCAGTAGTCTCTCTCACAGCCCTCTCTCTCTCACACACATTTGAGTATTTCCTTTAGAGCAATACTTTTTAACTAAGTCACAAAAAACTGTCATAAGGAACTCACTCCTGCTCTGCATCAGATCACCTGTGAATCATTGTAACATTGCAATGCCCAGATGACACCTTAAAAATAAAGCTTAAGCAGCTGCCCAGCTAATGTAGGTGCCCATTCAAAGTGAGATCCCCAGATGTGAAAGTAGCAGCACCTCTCCTACTCTCCTGTGCACAGGGGAAGTCTCCAGATCCTGCTATACTGTGGATTCTAACTGGGTGCAGTGGGCCAGAGACTCTGTATCTGACAAGCTCTGAGGGGAGTTTGATCTTAATGGTCTGTGGAGCTCACAGGAATTGCAAGGCTGATGGGGACACAGGTGTCTTGAGAGGATCACACAATAATGCCAGCATTAGCCTCAGCTGTGTCTTTAGCTTGGGCCTGTCAGCACCAGACAAAGAGCCCTAGATATCATCAAAAAAGGGGATTATTTGTTTGTGACACAGAAGCCCAGCTGGGCACCAGGTCTCTCCATGTTCTCAAAAGCTCTCTGGTTTTATTTTTTCCCGCATGAAGGTAACTACCCCCAGAAATTACTCTGGGGATGAGAAGTGGTCACACTTGGTGATAATTGAAGATGAGACCCTTCTTCTATCTCAGGTTGTCACCAGACTGGCTTTTGCTTCCGGGCATGAAATCTCAAAACCAGAATTTTCATTAGGGCACGGAGTTTTGGATGTGAAGTGGGAGGTATCCTGTGTGTCTCAGGAAGAAAGGACTGTGGTGAAAAGTCAGGTGTTTATTAGTTTCCTAGTTCTAAAGAAACAGTTTCATGTAGACCTTTCCTCTCCAAGTCTGTTTGTAGGATCTGTCCTTGTGCTGCTAGCTGGTGGGAAAACCTCTGAGTTATCCTTGGGCAGATTCCTTGTCATCTACAGACTTTCCCATGGGTGATGCCAGGGATGGAGTAGAAAGCAGCACAGAAACCCCTGAGAGAAGAGTTGCTACTAGGATTTGTAAAAAAAAAAAGTCCAAGCTTATGCAGCAATGTAATGAGTTTATCTGAGCCAAACTGACCTCATATGCCTCAGTGAAAGGACTCAAATACTTTTCAAAAGGCAGTTTTTCAGCTTATTTTATACATTATCATCAAAGTAGAAGATGATAAAATTTGGATAAAATCCAGAAGGTGACAGAAAACATGGTAGAGAAATCCCCAGAACTGAAAGAAAAGGCAAAAATGGAGAAACACATTTTTTACATTGGTGGGTAGAGGATAATTAGCACTTACAGGACACAGAGAAAGTGCCCAGGTGACCAGATAACATAAAAGATGCTGTGGTCTCATACACTTGTTCCAGACTCTGTGACACGAATGGTCCTGTGAAGAAAATCACTCTGATGTGTCAAACTTATGCTTCCCAAGATGCACAAAAATGGGTCAGTGTTCACTTAAATTAAAGACTGACCTTTCTTAAGGAAAATATAGGCCTGAGATTTGACAGCCTGCCAAGTTAGAAATTTCTGATGAAAATATCCTGTGAGGGTTGTCAGACCTGCCATGTAGTCCCCTGAGCTTTTCAGGGTCACTTTACAGTCCGTTTGTGTTAACAGTCTCTTGAAGTAGCAGGTTCCACAGAGCAGCCATGAGGGAGGGCCCAAAAAATACGTTACAGCAGGGGATGAAAATCAGGTTACTTCTTCGTCTTCTTAGCCAAAGCAGGATTCCTATGTCTACTTCCAGTGTATTTCAGTGTTGTCCCCTAGAGGACAGAAGCAGACCTGCAGCCAAGGACTGGGATGCTGACCAATACAGGGTGAGCCCAATGAAAAGGCAGGCACTGTTGGGAATATTATGAGTCCAGTGCCAGGAGAACTGTCCCACCAAGGGGCATGTGCTGAGTCATACAGATCTTTCTGCTTTCAAGTATCCATAAAAAGGGCCTAGTGAAGGTTCTCTTGAGGGTTTTGAGAGAGGCTACTGGCCTGGAGGGTGGATCCAAAATATGTCCTGTGTGTCCACTACCACTACATGGACATGTTGCATATAAGTCATTCCTGTATCCCTGTCTTCCCACAAAGCCCATGGGCAAGAGTATCTCCAGGTGAAACTCAACTAGGGCCCCTGTGTGTTCTTTTATTAGTAGAAGAGAGGTTTTTTTTAGAACCCTCAGCCCCTTTGAGATGGAAGCAACCACAAATTCTGGGTTTTCTTGTCCCATTCTGCACAGGGAATTTCCCTTGTTCCCCAGGACATCATGAACTGGAGACATGTCTTCAGAGAAAATAGGCAGGTGTGCCCCAGACCAGGAATTTTGGGAATGAAAAGTCTTCCCTGTTTCCTATAAGGTCAGGGTATGCTCTTTCCTCCCCTGATAGTAATTCTTCCAGGGGCTGAAGATCCTGAGCTTCTGTCCGGTCAGGTATCTGTGAGAACAGGAAAATCACAGGCCTGGGGTGATGAGATATAACTCACATGGTGAAACTGTGGAGGGCTATGACTTTGGAGGAATAAAATGCAGTCCAACCCCTCACTGCTAGGAAGTTCCCTTTGTTCCTCCTGAATGAATGAGAAATAAAGCCCAACCCTAGCATGTCCACAAACAGGCATAATCCTCCTGTCAGGATGACACTAGTGCCTTTGCATCTATAAGAACAAAATTTGACTGCAAGTATGACACAGAGTGACAGGCTTCCAATGTGCAGTTCCCCTTATTGATTTAATACATGTTTATGGAGCATCTGTCATGTGTTAGGCTCCTGGTGAGCCCTGGAAACTCCAAACAGAATAGAACAAGTGTGGGCCCTGCGCTCACTTACTTTGCCTTGTAACACCGACAGGCTGTCAGGTAAATCATGGCTCTAGGAACTTAATTATAATCCAGTGAAGGACCTCAAAAGAAAAATCCTGGTCCCTCCAGAGTATGTAATTGAGTCCCAGTTGGTCTCTGGAACACACAGCACACTTCTGAGAAAGTCACCTCTTGGCTGACACCTGGAGAATTAGTGGACATTTCTTCCATAAAAAACAGAGGGTGTAAAAGAAAAAAAATCTTCCCCAGAAAACTGACTTTTGTAGGAGTGATGCTTGGCTGGATGGAAGAGTAGACAGAGTTCATTGCAGGAGCTTGATGAGTTAGAAAGACTGTGGAATGAGTGATACTGTTGAGGCTGGTCCCCTGCTGCACTATGGGTGCTGCTGAAGTTGAGTCAGCAGTGCCCCAGAAAGGCTTCTCCTGCAGAGTAATTCTGCTGCACCCTGTGGACAAGTAGAAACATGGGCAAGAAAATGCCATGTTACAGTTAAAAAACATCTTTTTTTTTTTTTTTTAGTTTTGGACTTTGTATTCAACTTATACTTTAGGCAACATTTCATAGATTTATATATAATTGTAGTATACTTATTGAATTCTATTTTAATATAATGAGCTTAAGATATTGAATGTATGGAATTTATGAAGTGTTTTCAGATGCATGCACCAGAGAAGTTGTACAATGAAAATAAAGACAATGTCCTTTACTGTTAAAATCTTCTCATGCCCTCTTGTAATCTCAATTTTCTTCACATCTCCACCTCCTTTTTTAGTGTTCAGGGAACTGCCTTCAGTTTTTTTTTTCCATTATAAATTCATTTTCTTGAATTTTCAAAATTTTTATCATAAGGTAATTAATTTAAGGTCGTTTTTGGTTATTTTGTCGTAATTCTTTCTTTTTATTCTCTAGTTATATCTCATTTCAAGGATTCATTAATTTTGTTTACCTATTCACCCTTTATGGACACTTGTGTTGTTTCCAGTTTTGGACTCTTACAAGTAACCCTGCGATGAACTTGTGTACAGAAAAGTCTTTAATGCAAAGAATCAGCTATTGTAAAACCATGAATATCTAGAGGAATGGAAGTTAGGGAGATACACCTGGAGTTTGTCCTCAAGGTTGCACTGCGACAGCCCCACCCAAAGGTAGAGAAACTCCTGCTTCTTCACATAAAGCTGTGTCTGCCCCAGCCCACCCATCAGTCAACACAGTAACAGGATTAAGGTTTCCATCTCAAGTCCAGCTTCTAAATTATGAAACAGTGAACCTCAGAAACCGCACCTAATTCACCTCTGGATTCTCAATCACTCAGAGTAGGGAGAAGGTAGTATTTAACTTTTAGTCCCTCTGATATAAAAGGAAACCTAAGAAAATAAAACACGGATGCCAAGTGACCACAGACAATACATGACATTTCTGAGCCCACCTGCAGGCTATGCGATCTGCATAAGTGGCTCCACCTCAGTGAGCATCACTTCTCTCATGTGTTGTCCTAAAAATATGTTTGGTGTTCTTTCTTGGATTTTAGAGAAAAGCAGCTATTTTTCTTGGAATTTTCTAAGTGATGTGGGTGATAGAGTGCCTTTTGTTGTAATGACGCAACTATTGGCTGGTGTCTGGATAGTTGCAGAGTGAGTGCAGGTCACCAGAAAAACCAACTTGTGATAGGAAGCTTGGAATTTTCAGCTGTCAACTTAGGAAATATTTCAACCTGAAGGGGATTTTTATGACGCTACTTTGGCCAAACATGATAATAATTCCTGGGAAGCAAAATGACAATGGACTGAGAGAATGTTCTGAAACATGGCAGTGTTGCCCCTTAGTTTATACAGCACAGTGAACGCCAGAGGCCTAAGGGGTTACAAGAAATCCATGGGCTATCCAGTAAGGAGTTGGAGGATGAAAAGTGCAGAAGTCTCTGAGACTGGGTAAAAAGTAAAACAAATAGACACAATTGTTCTGTAGGTTTGTACAGGAAAGATAGCATTTAACAATAAACACAATAACAATAGTAATGAGAAGGTATGTGGTCTCTGCTATGGTGCAGTGAGGGGTCTGGAAAAAAAGAAAATTACCCTGACATTTTAAAGGTATGTTAAGGCAAAGGAAAAATAAAAATAAAATAAACACCCTATTTAAGGTAAAGACTGACTTTTGTCAGGAAAGATATTGGCCTTGGACATGACTACCACCATGACTCACTTTTGATTAAATTTTTAATTTCAGAACACCCTATGTGGTCCCCTCGGGTCTCTGAGTTTGTAAGTTCAACCACACAAGCTTCCCCTGAGCTCATCAGGTTTATTATGTGGCCACTTTTTTTTTGTCTACACTGCCCTCTTTGGTTATAAATCAACCTAAAAGATGCATTGGTGACCAAACTTTTGGTTAAATAATATGGTCTCAAGTGCTAGTGAAGCGGAGACAGCATAGGAAGAACTCTGAGACTGCCATACTGTCACTGGCCAGCATTTACCACCCTGGTTGCCAGGAAACACCTTTTACCAATTAGGTGGAATAAATAGTAAACCAAGGCAGGGAAGAGGAAGGAGACAAGTCTCACATACTAACTCAGCAGTCCTAAGCCTGGTCTCATAATATTGCCAGGTTTTCCAACATCACAAGAAACACTATGTTAGCAAGAAAGAAGGGCAGGCCTTGACATTCCGTGTAACATTTCCACTTTCTGGGAAAGAAAGCCTTGAAACTGTCCTTTCATCCCAAGGCCTGAATGTGGAAGAGGGTCCCTGGTGCCCAAAGAAAGAGCCCATAAAACAACTTTGGTTAATGGCCTACCTCTGGTCATTATCTGTTTTAGGAGGGAGTCCCTGATGCATACAGAAAAAGCCCATAAATAACTTTGGAAAGTGCCCCAATTTTAATTAACTGCCTCCTGTCATGTATTTGTTTTACAACAAGATGACCAAATGGAGTCTGGAGCAAGATAAGAATTCGGGTGGACAGACCCCCATTCATCCCTAAATTTGGGTAGTCACATTTCCCCAGGAAAGCTGGCACCACATTTACCCATTAATCAATATGTAACTTCTTTGCTTCCTATCCCACCAACTATATAAGTCCTAAGAAGAAAGGACTCACTCTCTCTTGGGGGCTCAGGATGCTCTTGGCTCTCGCGTCACAGGGCCTCTGGCTACCTGACCTCAGGCTGCCCAGGGGCTTTGCCACCCTGGTCTTCAGGCTTTCCTGCTTTTCTCACCCTGCTTTGCCCTGAAACTTTGCCTTTCACCCCCTACTCCACCCAGTCCTGTTCTCTTCCATGAAAGGGAGCCACTAATAAACTGATTACATACTACTAGATTTGCTGATATGTAATTCTTTACATGTGTCAGCAAGAAGAACCAGGTCTCTCCCGTCAACACTAAGGAGGGATTTTTAGGAAGTTTAAGTGTTTGCCTCACTGAATGATGAACATTTGGTGATGCAGCAAGACCTTCACCTTGGATGGAAGCCAAAGCCAAATGTTCTCAAACGAGAAAAGCAGGTAGTTGTGCACTTGGAAGCTGTCACCTTAAAGTTCATTTGGGGACCAGGATGTAAGAACACAATGTTGTGAAGTACAATTAGAATAAAAAAGTTCCAAAGGTGAGGACAGTAAGAGTTTCATAAGTGCATTTCCTCTGCTTCAGCAGCAGGCATGGAGGGCTGTGTTTTATAGGCACTTCAGCCTCCTCTTGAATAATACAGTTAGCAGTCCCTATTTAGTTAGGGTATCAGGATATTCGTATAATTAGGTCCTAGCTTTTAATCATAAAATACTGGTCCTAGCTTTTATTCATAAAATTCCTTTCTCAGTATTTTTATTCCAGTAATATTCTACAACTTTCTTTGATCTGATTTTCTTTTCACTCAGAAATATCCAACTTAGTAGGAGAAACGACTTACTTAAAAAAACATTTTATAAATTTAATTTTAGAGAGAGGGGAAGGGAGAGTGAAAGACAGGGAGGGAATCATTAATGTGTGCTTGACTCTTACATGCCCCCACAAGGCATGTATGTTCCCTAATTGGGAATCCAACTGGCTACCCTTTTGTTGGTTGGCTCCACTCAGTCAACTGAGCCACACCTGCCAGGGATAAACACCTGAATTTTAAACTCTCATAAAACACACACATTACTTTTCCTCCTTTTGCAATGACATTTCTTTGAAATTTCAAGATGTTACCTGTAGGAGACTGTTCTGTGTGGTGTGGGCCCAGCTCCCACTCAGAGATGCACAGGACCCACGCCCACAGATAGGTTCTCCCGTGGGGAATCAGGACTGCAATGTGCCTAGGCCACTTTGAGTCTTGCTCCCTAACCCTGAATTGAAAACATTTACTGCAAAGTAATATCCTAAAATCCGTGCTAAACCTTCCAAGGATGAGTGTAACCAGTTCAACCACTTTTGCCTTTTCATTTGCAAATATTCCTCTTCTGTGATGTGATCAGCAGCATGGGACCCTTTGTTTTTTGTAAAGGGGAACCACCTAAAGCGAACTTGGGCAGAGTAAAGGAGGACCATCATGTAATGTGGAGAGAGATAGAAATAACAGCCTGTCATGGCGGAGGCCGCTGCCTTTGCTCCCCTTGAGAGAAAAGCCATGCTGTCCCTTTTCCTCCACTGGACTCGGTAATCCATGTGAATATCTCATTTCATCCATAATGACACGGACACTGTGGGATGGTGTCTGTAGCAGTTACCAGAATGGGGGCCCTGCACAGGGTAGGACTGCCTAAGGTTAACCATTAATGCATTGATTCTTGACTTGGTGCAGGAAGTTGTTCACAAAACAAGCCCAGGTAATTTGGGGGGTATATTTATTTAAGTAGGGGACAGTGACACAAAGATCAGCCTAGAATAAAAAGAGAATCAGAAGAGGGACTAGGTGGGGCTGCTTTGATTCTCTTGAAACATTATGGGAAACAGGTGACACTGGGAGGGGCTGCTCTCAGCTTATTGCAGAGCAACAGAAAAGGGGCCTTGTGGAAAGTTTTATGGGTGTTGCTTGGGATAAGCTGCTACTGCCATATTCCTTTGTTGAAAGTCTCATGGAACCCCTCAAAGATGACAAACAAAGAAATTTACCCTCCCCTAAAAAAAGAGAAACAGTTCAGTAGATGTACCTCAAGACATTTGCAGGCCATCCTGGCTGATTAACTTAGTGAACTGAGCATGGGCCTATGAACTGAAAAGTCACTGTTCGATTTCCAGTGAGAGCACATGCCTGAGTTGCAGACCAGATCTCCTATTGGGGGTATGCAAGAGGAAACCCATTGATCTTTCCCTCACCCATTGATGTTTCTCTCTCTCTCATTCTATCTCCATTCACTCTCTAAAAAAATGAATAAATAAAATCATTTAAAAATGAAAAGAAGAGTGCACCCAGTGTAATCTGTTTTGAGGAGTTTTATTGCCTTTCAAAAGGCAAAAATTTTAGGTGAGTTCTCAGGAATATCTCAAGATAATATTCATCAGCATTTTCAGGTTTGCCCTTCCAGGGTGTGGTCTCAACTACTTGGTCAGTAGCAGGCCACAAGGTCTAAATTGCATGAGCAGCTATATACCATAAGAGAAAAGACAACCCTGAAAGCAAGTTCCAGCACATTTCATTTATTGCAAGGAACCTGGGCCTTTTAACCTGGGTATACTTTTGTATCCAGATGTAGATTGCTCGACCAGTTTGTTCAACTACCTTTCTCAATTTCCCCATTTCACTTGCAAAGGAGTATTTCTAGCTTCTTACTAACCTGCCTCAAAAGAAAAAACATACAGGAGCATATTTGGTAAAATAAAATTTATCACATACACTGTAGAAATTATCAACAGTTATGTTATATACACACTGTTTAAGAAAAGCCCCCAAAACAACTATAATTACTATTATGACTAAATTTAGAAGACAGGTAAGGACAATCAAACTTACAATGGTTGATATCAATTTGTAGTTATAAAGCATTTGTCAATGTCTTGGGATAGCTGTCTGTCTTTGACACCAGCAACTCCTCATCCTTGAAATATGTTCAATTGTGATGAGTAGAGGCAAGCATCAGAGACAGGGGCAGTTGTACATTGGTTGTTGGGCCCTGATAAGGTTTTTTTTCCAACAATGGTGGCGAGTGTCTTTGATGTCTCCTCCGTTAGACCCGATGTCATTGTTTGAAGTCTCATCATTGCCTAGCAGTGCCCCTGTGAAATGCATATCACTAATTTATCATTTGCTATAAGTTGATTAATAAGTTTTGATAATAATGCAGAATGTCTCATTCAGTAAGTTTGCTCTATGTGTCCCTCTGTTTAGATGTATAGGGTAACCAGTGACTACTGAATGAGGAGAAAAGCTATGTGTTTACCAAGAGGAGTAAATTGTAAGTTAAAAGGCTTTTTGGTTAATGGGGGTTAAAAGATTCTAAAAAAATTATTTAGATTAGTCTTAGTTGCACATTTTGTATGTTTCACCAATCCAGAAAATCAGGGAGATGGGAACAATGAAAATATTATAAATAGGCCATATATTACAAATGCATTGCATTGTTTACCCAGAGAAAGGAGTCCCTCAGTCACTGTAACTCAGGGGGAATTCCAATATCGGTGTTAATTTCTTCCAATAATACTTTAACTTTGTTGAGACTGTTGCTCTAATTTAAGAAAATGCTTCAACCCAGTTGAAAAATATATACAATTTAAAACTAACACATATTTGTATTCTTGTGATGGTAGCATTGATACAAAGTTCAACTGCCATACTTCAAATGGGTCTGGGGAAAGTGGGAAATGTACATGGGCCTAGTTGAATGATGATCTAGTGTCATATTTGGACAGATAGAACATCTGCTGCAGACTTTATGAGCTGCAATGAGAGGTTTTCAGTAATATTTTTACTTCACAAAATCATGTTTTTAAAAACCGAATGCATTAGTTCATATGCATGTCAAAGTATCAATAATTGAGTCCATATAGATAAGATTGTTTCCTTTTTGACTCTGTATATGCTTCTCTTCTTCAAAGTCTCTCCTTTTTGCTGTCAGGCCCCCTTTTCTTTTTCTGCACTGGTCCACTAGAACTGTAAAAGAGGGGCTCTTATTGATTTAATAAGGAGTAACAAGCATTCTCAAGTCAAAAAAAAAATGCCTGTTTAATATTGCCCATCTAGCTGCAGCATCAGCTAAGTGAATTTATTTTGCTTTCATGGTAGCAGCTTTAGAAGTCTTAAAATTCTTATTTTTTTCTCTAGAAATTTTCCTTTAAAAATTATTTTATTGTTGTTCAGTTACAGTTGTTTCCATTTAACTCCCATCACTCCCTCTCACTCCAATCATCCCCGCCTTCTTACCTTGCTTCCACCACCCCTTGGTTTTATCCATGTATCCTTTATAGTTGTTCCTGAAAACCCTTCCCTACCTCACCCCATTATCCTCTCCAATTTCCCCTCTGGTTACTGTCAGATTGTTCTAAATTCCACTCTCTGTGGTTATACTTGATTTCTTTATTTGTTTTGTTGATTTAGTTCCAGTTAAAGGTGAGATCTTATGGTATTTGCCCCTCATGGCCTGGCTTATTTTAGTTAGGATAATGTTCTCGAGTTCTGATAATTTCCAAATGTTTCAATATTTGTGTAACTTCTAACAATTCTAAAACCTGTCTGCTGCATTTAATATAGTTGCCTGAACAAGTTCAGATGGTAGCTGCTTCCACAACATTCTACTGTTGTGAGCTATGCCAAGGTCATGGTTACTGTTAGTACAAATGAAGGGTTTTTGATTTTTTGATAGGCCAATCCTAAATTAGAACAATTAATTCAGATTGTTGGGAGTTTCTTGCTGATGTAAAAATAAACACATTTCTTTGTGTCCATCATAGAAGTTATTGAGTATCCAGTTTGGTAATATCACTGTTCATTGTTCACAGATTCATATGTAAAGCACACTAAGTCAGCATCAGCAAGGAGTTTCCTGTGAACCATCCCTGGAAACAAAGAGATGGTCAGTGGGAAAAATACACTCATGGATGTCTTTATTCTGCAAAGAAGGCAGCAAACTTGCTGTGATAAAAGTGTTACATCAAAAATATAACAATATGTGCTGAAATCAAGAAACTTACAGAAGTGTTGAGTGTGATGAGAGTTCAGTGGACGTTCAAAAGAATGGAAATATAAAATGACATGGACACCAGCCTGCAGTGTCCATGGCATTATGGATGAGATGAAATATATTCACATGGACTACCGAGTCCTGTGGAGGAAAAGCAATGGTTCAACTTCTCTCTCAAGGGGAGAGCAAGCCTTGAAGCAATGAGGCCACACTCTCAAGAGGAGAACACCCTAACTCTAGCTGGGAGAAGCTTTTATTGGATTCAACTTGCAAAGGAATACAGGGTGTATAGGTAAAGCTCATTAATCATTATCAGACAATGAGGATCAAACACTAGATAACACACAAAGAACTCTGAGGACCTATTTTGAGTCAGGGTCAGATAGCTAAATGACCATAAAACTTTGGGGAACAAATTCACTTCCTGCTTGGACCCTTATCATTTAATTGAGAGCATTCTGAACAAAGCAGGTTTCACAGAATTTTACATATTCTTTCTTAGGCCTAATCCCCCTAGGGAACCCACTGGTCCCAGCACAGGGCTGCACCCACCACCAGCATTGTTTCTGGCTTAAGGCATTGTTTTAGGCTTAAATCAGATGGGGGAAGTAAGGCAGCCAAGAGATTAGGAGTCTTCTCCAAGACGGAATGAGGACTCAGGCTATGTCAAAGCCAAGGGGTCCATCACCCCTTTTCTGTAGCCCCCAAGTCCTGTCCTGTGTCCCCCCATGATCCTGCATATCTTAGGTCCTCCCTCCCTTGAGTAATCTTACCCATCATTGGCTTACCAATCAAGACTTGGAGGCCAAGCAGGGGAAAGTAAAAGAGGCAGAGGCAGCATCCCTGCCAGGGAGATAAGCTTTGTCTCCTTAGTGGCTTATGGTGGGAAAGTCCCTTACTCAGCCTTAGCTGTGTGTGTGTGGGGGGGGGGGGGGGGGGCGGGTTACAGCTCTTGAAACCAGGCAAGGCAGTTCCCAAAAATAAAAAAAAAAAGGAGAGTCCATAGCTGTCTTCTGTGTTTGTTCACAAAATGTGTCTATAGCAGAGATGGCTGTCACACAGGGAGGGAGCCCTTTGGCTTCTAAGTCTAATTGCTGATGTTAATATCATATTAGGTCTATGATAAACTCTATGTTTTTGAGTTATAACTTCCAGAATGATTTTGTATAAAAAGTTAGAAAGTTTATACTTATTGTGTATTATAATGTGAGCTTTATATAATTCTTAGAGATTTTACATCTTGCTTTTTTTGGAGGGGGTTGGTGTTTCATGAATTATGTCAGGTCAATTTGACTTTAATAGATCATATAAAAACTGGGAAGGTTTTAAATCCAATTGTGACAATAACCTGTGAGAGCCAGAATCCTCTAAATTTCTTCCCCTATTTTAAAAGAGAGAAAAAAAAAAAAAAGATACCTTTGAATCTTTCAAGATTGATTAGTATCCATCTTTAGATATGAGATGGTCAAACTATTTTCTTTGAGGTTGCAAAATTCAAGGTTATCCTTTAAGGCCTGATGTCCTTTTGTTGTTAGCTGTTTTGACAGCTAAATTGTGCTTCTTTTTTTTGTTTGTTTGTTTGTTTTTAATCTAGTACTATCTTAGAGCATAAAAGTAGATGCTCTACTATCCACACATTGGATCAAAGTAGAAACTTTAAGAAATTTAGCATTACTTAAATAAGCTTTTAATATCTGGGAAAATAGGTGAGCTCTCTGTATATCCTTTGAGCATTTTAATGCAAGTAAATTGGCAATGTTCCCAAGTAAAGGCAAATAGATACTGACTGTGCATTATTTTTTTGCTGAAATCCTGAAAAAGACACTACATAAATTTATTACTGAAAAATATTTACAGTCCATAGAAATGGCTGATAATAAGGTATGTGGATTTGGAATCACTGGATATCTGGAAATAACTATTTTGTTTATAACTCTGAGAGTATGTACAAGTCTCCATTGTTTTTCATTCGGTTTCTTCACTGACAAGTTGGGAGAATTACAAAACCTTCTATATAAACTATGTGTTTTAAAGTAATCTTGTATAATAGGTTTAATTCCAGCATTTTCATGAGATCTTCAAGAATAATGGCAAACATTAGGCAGAGGCAAAGCTTTATAATACTTATTTTAACAGGATCTTGCCAATATCTGTACTAGAAAGGGCTCAAAATTGCATTGGAACATCTTTCATGATATGTTCCATCTCAGGATATGTTTTTTTCTTGTGGAAGTTCCTTTATAATTATTATTTTCCCAAGTGTTTTAGTATTCAAATACATTTTACCCTTCCAGGAAAAAACTATGTGGGTGCCCTTGGTTTCAAAAACAATCTCTCCCTGTCAGGTAAACTGAGGCTGATTAGACCAGTAAACCCTTGTGTTACCTCATGACATTTTATAGTTAGAAGGAGACAGGTTGTGACTTAGGAACATTCATTAGTTGATTAGATGTCCCTGCCACTTGCACTGAAGCTTTTCTCTAATTGGGTGTTGGTAAGAACAGATAAACTAGCCCCAGTACCTACAGGGGCCTAAGGAATCTTCACCATTGTATTAATTTTCATTTCTTTTTCACTATTATTTCTTTTTTCACTCCTTTTAGTAAGGAGAAAAGGAAACACCCTTATAATTCTCTGAGCAACCATAGGCTTGGTTTTGTATTTTTTTCTGCTTCTAAATCCTCTTTCACTTTTCTATAACCCCATTAAAGGGAATAGGCTTCTCTACAGGAGTTTACCAATGAATCTTGTTTGATAATCTGTTGCTTTACTTCCAGGAATTTAATTTTTGTTTTGCAAAACTATCCATGTCCTGAAGAAAATTTTTGAAATTATAGGTAGATTTGTATATTCTCTTTCAGTTTTAGAAATATATATATATATATATATATATATATATATATATATATATATATATAATCATTCTCCTCTGCTTAAAACTGGCTTTTTTTTTTGATGGAGGGTGGTAGAATTCATGCATTATTTTTGTCTAAGTTTCTATTCTCATTTCATCTAAGTTTATTAGGAAGTGGTGGTGGAGGAGATATAAAAGAAATAAAAAAGGATAAAAAAAGAAAGAGGGCAATTCCAGACCCAAAAAAAATTCTCAAAAGGCAAAGCATATAGTGAAGGGAATGTAGAAGGAAGAGGAATGAGGTGCTGGCCACAGAAGACATTGTTAGTTCAGAGACAGTCCCTAAATCTGTTTTATTATTTTTTGAAGAGAGGTTGTATCTGTGCTACTCCTAGAAGATTCTAATTTCCAAAGATATATGCTTGCCATTTACTCAATTAAATTTTGGAGCTGTCTTTTTTTTTTTTTTTATGTTGCATCCAGAAGTTAATGAGATAGCGAAAGAGTTCTATTTTGACCATAATAAATTGATACCTCTTGTATTAAAATCTTTCCATTTCTGAAAGTATTTGCAAGTAAAGTCTTCTTACTTATTTTCTCTCCACCAGAGAAGTAATGAGGGAGCTGGGACTGAGAGCTTTTAGCCTTGGAATCATGATTTTTTACACCAATTTTACTTTTCTTTGGATATTTGCAGAACGTGAGTAAATTTCTAGGGATGTTGAATGGTAGCTTTAAGTGGGCTGCTTATGGATTTGAGCTCCAAGGTGCTGTCACTTCCTGAGTTGCATCAAACTCTATCATGTGTCTCAGTTTTCCTCCCAGGTATTAGGTAACCAACATTTATGTAAGCATCCTTTTTCACACCAAATATTTCATTACAGTTGAGTTGAAATTCTCTATGAGGTCTTGCACGTTTTGGGGAATTCTCTCAGAAACCTGCAAAGAGATTCTTAGTCACTTCAGAACACCTAAGGTTGGACTTTGATGGAGGAAGTGCCTTTGGTCTTCAAAGCCAAACAAGTCCAGTAACTCATTTGTCCAGCACAATGTTTTGTTCAGACTCTCAAAGAGCAATTCCTTTTAGCCTTTTCCCTTAAAACAGGGATGCCAATTATTCTCAGAAAAACTTAAGCAAGCTCACTTGATACAATACCAGGATGGTAAAACACAATGGGTCCCCTGCTGGTACCTAGTAAAGTGATCCTGCCTGAGCTTCTCTGGCATCCTGCTGCACTGTGCCAAGTAAATGTCAAAGTTACAAATGTGTAAACATGTACATAAAATGTAGAAGTTAATTTCAAATGGGAAACAATATTTCAACAAACTGAAAAAGCGTTCCAGAGAATGGCAGTTTACACATTATTTTATCATTAGAATCAAAGGAAAAATTATGGAGGTTGCAT
Source organism: Phyllostomus discolor (assembly GCF_004126475.2). Classification (NCBI taxonomy): domain Eukaryota; kingdom Metazoa; phylum Chordata; class Mammalia; order Chiroptera; family Phyllostomidae; genus Phyllostomus; species Phyllostomus discolor. The sequence goes on from NC_040914.2 coordinate 12,831,032, forward strand.
AAAACTTATTGATGCTGGATTAGAGAGTTGGGAGATGCAATATAGGTAAAATTTCTTGGATTAGATGAAAATTACAATAGACATATTTTTTTACATTTATATGTAGAGGGTAGTTAGCAGTTTATTAATATGATAAAAATAACTATGAAAATTATTTAGTCTCTTATCTGGTGCAATTAGGGTTCTACACAAACATATCATTCTGACATTTTAAGGTTCTATTATCAAAGATGCAAAAGACACTAGAGAAAACAAAGACTAATGTTTCTTATAAAAGAACCCAGAATAAAACATGACTACCTGCCATGATTCACTTTCAGTTACTAAGTCTTAATTTCTGCCCATTCTGTGTAGTTACTTTAGGTCTTGGTATTCATAGGTTCACTGCACAGGCCTCCACAGAGGTTTTCAGATTTAATATATGTATTTTTTAATTCATGTATTCCAATTCTCCAAAACCTTTAAAAGGGAGAGGAGCTACAAATAATTAATAATGGTCAACTATTTAATCAATCATACCAACAACATGAAACTTAAGAAAAACACCCCTAACACAAGGATTGAGGAGCTTCTCAGAGGGTGGGGACCAGGGAACATATAGAAGCTCCATTACTGTCACCCAATGCCTACCTAGCCCACTGTGTCTCTTCCACGTTGCTGATCCTGAGTGATGTCTTTATAATAAACCAGTAATAGGAAATAAAGCTTTTTCTCATCTGTTTTTCTAGAGATTTATAAAACAGGAGGGGGTAATGAAAATCCCCAAATTTTTAGTTGATTAGACAGAAATGTGAGTACTCTGGACACCCTACTTGCAATTGGCATCAGCAGTAACAGCAGTCTTGTGTTACTGAGTCTTGAACCTGTGGAGTCTGCATGCATTCTGGGTACTCAGTGTCAGAAATACATGGAATTGGAGGACACGCCATTGGAGAATTGATTGTTGATAGAGGATAAAAACACTTTATCTCATAGGAAAAAACCTGGTTGGTGTGAGGCTAGAATTGATTGAAAGTATGAATGAAGGAGGAATGAATGTAGGAATGAAAGCTATACATACTTAAAGTAGTGACCTAATGTCTTCATTAAAATATCAAAGTTATTTTTTTTTTAATTTTTAAATATTTATTTTTTAATTTTATTTTAATTGTTGTTCAAGTACAATTTTCTATCTTTTACTCCCATCCCAGCCACCCACCCAGCCCTCCCCACCTCCCTCTCATTTCCACCCACCCCTAGTTTTTGTCTATGTGTCTTTTGTACTTGTTCCTATAAACCCTTCCCCTTTTCCCCTGAAATACCCCTGAAATCCCTTCCCCTCAAAGTCCTTTAAGATACCCATTGACACACTCAGTCCTTCCTTCTCCCTCTGCCTTAATCTGGGGTACTGTATCTCAGGAAAAGAAATTGTCTGTGATTCAGCCTCCCAGAACCATCATGTGTTGCCAGCCAGGGTCTCCAGTTAATCCAATGTCATGTGGCACCATCTGATGGCCCACCCACAAGAGTCCTTTCACTCATTTTCTTCCAGGTAAAGTCTCTCCTTCTTGCCAAGCCATGTGGCCAAAGGGAGCACCCCAAAGTTCATGGTTCTCTCCCAGCAAAGCTGTAGGGGTCACCACTTTGCCAAAAATGTGTGGTTCTCTCCTGGCAAAGCTGCAGGTGCCCACACCCTGGCCAAAGCCACGTGGTTCTCCCTTCACATGGCTGCCAAGTATGGGTTTAAATCCCCATGGCAACCTTTCTCTGTACCCCCATTTCCACCATAGAAAAAGGCTGGAAGGAACTGCCAGCATTCCTGTATTATTCCAAGTTTACTGGGCTGCCATCGTGAGTCTGGGCAGGTGTGGCCCCATGTCATGGAGCCAATCTACTCCAAGCTCTCACACAGGTGCTGTAACCAGGGGGAGCTGCCCCCTAGTTACATCTTGGGTGGAAGTCACTTTCATCCCCCTGGATCAAAGCATGGCCACAACTATTTAACATATTTATGCAAGCAGTTAAAGGTTATAGACATGTTAAATGGTCATACCAGAGGTTAGCTGCAAAGCTGTTGCTGTACAAAACAGCTCTGCATGTACCTGCTCCACGTGTCCCTTCCCCCAACTAACACCTGAGAGGGGAAGAGGTGAGGACATCCTATACATCTTTCTAATATTTCCTGGACACCTTGAGTTCTGGAACCATTTCCAAATCCCTATTTGGGGCTTTCCTGTGGGCTGCACCTTGTTACACTATTAGTAGTTATTTCCGAATAAGATCTTTTGTTGTGTTTCAGTATCATTCAAGTACTTTTATGTTTAACTTAATTAAGTTCCTAAATTGCCTATAGCAGGAATGCTCCAGAGAGGTCCTGATGTCACTACAAGGACAATGGGTTTATAAGGGCCCCTGCAGTCATGGTTACTTTGAGAAATTGACAGGGGGCTCAAGACTTGTAAAATTTTAGCTTAAGAAAAAGTTTTAAGTATAGCAAGTAATGTGTATGTTAAAGCTTTTGTTTCAGAAACTACAGATAAAGCCAGTACTGGCTCCTGGGAAAACAGCCAATCTCCTGGGGCAGTGCTAAAGATGACCCTCCTGGGGTCAACTGGAGGCATCCAGATGTTTGTGTTCCAGGGAAAGACAGATGACTATGCCCTCTGGGAACAGCTAACTGCCCGGGACAGGAATGTTGCAGCTTCTATCATCTAATCCTTCCTGAATTTGGAAGCCCTCACCACACCTTATTTATTCCCTGGTATAAAAAGTCTGGGCTAGAAAGAGAAGGCAAGGTGGTCTGTTAAGGTATGAACCCACCATCTTCTCAGATTATCAGCCATCTGAATAAAATGCCCATACTAGATTCAATCGCTGTTATTGCTTATCGGGTTTGGTAGTGACAGGCAGCCCAAACACTGGTGTCTTCTCCGATTACAGAATTTCTCTATTTTCTTGGTCAATAAGAAATATTGTCTATGGGTGTTCAGGAGACATTTTGATTGTTCATTACTTATTCGTTTGTAGATTTTGTAAATGTGTAATGAACTCATAAAATAAACTAAATGGGGTGTTGAGCTAGAGGTCCACCCAAATAGAGAAGTCTCCTACGAACCTGGCTCAGTGGATAAAAAGTTAACCACACCCAAGTAAGAATCAGGAAGAACCAGGAGAGGCTGGAGGCTCTGTGCGAGAGAGTGAAACAGGGAAAACCAGCGTTCATGCTGCTTGTCACATACTGAACCCAATCAGCAGAGACAGGGATTGAATCTTTATGGGCCCTTTATTCAGATGGCAAGTGATCTGAGAAGATGGTGGGTTCATACCCTAACTGACCATCTTACATTTCCTTCCAAGCCATCCTTATTATAACAGGAACAAAGTATGATGAGGGGTTTTGAAATTCAGGGAAAATGATATTAAAAACTGCAGTATTCTTTCACAGGACAGTGAACTGTTCCGAGAGGTGGGTTCTCCTCTGTCTCTCCCTGGAACACAATGGCCTGGATGCCTCCACTTGCCCCCAGGTGGTGATCTTTAGCAGTACCTCAGGAGGCTGGCTATCTCTCTCAGGAGACAAGATGGGTCTTATTTGCAATTTCTGAAATAATGGCTTTAACTTATGCATTACCAACTAAGCGTATTAACTATTTGCCCTAAACTAAAATTTCCCAACTCTTGAGTACCCTATCACTATCATACATTATTATTGTTGCTGTTGTTTGCATTGTACTGTGACCCACCCACCAGCAAGTCAGATCTATGAGGACTGAGATTATATCTGTTTTCTTTCCAGTGATTAGAAGAGAGTCAACTAGATGGTCAGCACAAGGCTGCTGTTCTTTGATAAATGAGTAAAAAACTAGAAATGTGATCATGGTTAAAAGGGTAAAATATGGAGCATTATGACCTCACATAACTGGAATTCTAAAATGAAGGACCAGTTAAAGTTTTTAAGGAGAAATACCAAATAATGAGCCCAGGCAAATGTAGAGCACATGTGGGGCAGCAATGAGAGGTCCAGGCAGAGGACACCATGTACAAAGGACAGGAAGCGAAGGCATTTAGTGAAGTAATGAATTTTATTGACTCATTTTGGTGGTTTAGAGAGCTAATACAATTGACGTACCTTGTACACAGTGACTGCTGAAAAGTGGTCAGTATTGTCTTTATTGTACTCCCATGGGTACCCTTTTCAGGTCTACCCTCTTGAGAACAGTACTAATAGGAAAACAATACCTTTTCCTCCTGACCACACAAACAATTCATGACATTAAGCATAGACTATAGCTTGACTGATGTGTAAGTGACAGATAATCAACTACACGTATGTAGTGTACAATCTGATGAGTGTTGGCATGTGTGCACACTCCATGTGAATCCATTTCATCCAAAAGTTTCTCACATGCCCTTGGAATCTCTTCCACTTCTCCCCACCCAACCCCCAGAGTTTGCAGGCAATTACACATTTTCTTTCTTTCTCCATAGATAAGTTTACATTTTCTGAAATTTTATATAAATAGAATCATGTACTATGTTTTCTTTTTAATCTGGCTTCTTTAATTCCTTACAATTATTTTGTGAGGTAAAATTTATACAAAAAATTTATTCATTAAAAACTGAGCAATTCAGTGTCATTTACTGTAGTCACATGTTGGGTAGCCATCATGTCTACCCAGTACTGATTTTAATTACTTAAAACACTGTTTTCATTGAGACATTGCTCCCAATTATCCCATACCCTAACTCATGGAAAGTACCAACCTTAATTACGTCTTTCCCCCTCTTCGTCTTCTGTCCCATACACCCTGGGTCAAGACTCTACCAGCTTATACATCTGGTGCTCCTACTCATCCCAAAGTCAGGAAAATAATCTGAATCTTCAAAACATTATCCTTTCTCCCAACTCTGTGTCTGATCATCATGCCCATTCTAGTCTTAAATAAAGGCATCCCCCCTTCACCGCAGGAGTTCCAGTGTCCCTCCCTCAACAAGTAGGTCAGTCCCTCACTCATATCATTCAGCTTCATTCTGAGCCACCAAAACAAACCCTCCTGGATGGCAGCTTTAGGGCCCCTTGAAATCTTAAAATGCCTAGTGCCTGAACACATCCCAGGTTTTACAATTTCTCATCCTGACTCTGAGCAGACTCCAATCCTCCATGACTTTGGTCTGCCTTCACCTCTGCTTATAAACAATTCACTTCTGGACAGGTCCCCAAGGATCTCTCAAGTATACCAGAGGACACCAGGAGCGAGAAAGAATATAGAACCAGAAAAGAGATTTATTTCCCATTTCTCAATTCTGGTTGCAGGCCCTTTACGGACAGACATGTGGAATTTGTAAAAACAACAAAGAAAACAAAGAATGAGGACAGTGATGTCTGCTCTGAGCTGCATGTCAAAGTGGGCTTGAGAGAGGCTCATTCAGTACATGCCTGTGGGAGGCTGACGTAACAGAGACCTGCATGTTCACTAGAGTAGTTGAGGTTAATGGTAGAGTGTCTTTTGAAATCTCTGTGATCTTGAAGGTGTAGGGAAAATGTATGTAGAATGAGAACACTGTTGATGGTAAGGGCGCTGTGGAATTTTTCCCTTTCATGCTGGCACATCTTCATGAATTCTGAGTCAAGGCCGCATTGAGGCAACCTGGGGTCCCATGAGGATCTGGAAAGTCAGGTCATCTCCTGCTGTGAACATCAATTAAGAGTAGGGGACAAAGCAAACCTTTTTTGAAAAAAAATATACAAAATAAGGAAAAATTGGAAGATTTAAAATATGTTAAGGATCAACACTTCAAGTAAAATGAAATGATTAGCTACTCACTGGGAAGTCATATTAAAGTAAAACATGCATCAAACAAGTTGAAAAAATGAAACTAAGACTATATTAAAGACCATTAAGGCAGTGAGACAGAAGTCGACACCCCTGATTAAAAGGCTGCAGAGATTTTAGAACAGAATGATCTATGGGAATCTTTGTTTGCTAATTGACTTTATACAAAAGAAAAGCAAAACTTTGAATACAATCCTGACCAGAGCTCCGTATATTTTGTATTAAAAGGTCCCCAACAAAGGTAGGATTCTACTCTTCCTCAGAGAAGGGGCAGTGGTACACCAGGAAGATTAAAATTCAAAGTAATGGGTCCAGGTATTTGAGACAGATATTCTTTGGTGCTTAACACTGCTAAAAGTGTTCAAATAGACTTATATACATTTCAAAAGACCAGATAAAGAATAAGGGATTTCTTATTGCAATAATATTTCTATAGGAATTATCTGAAAAATGGATGTCTATAGTCAGAAAGAACCTATGTAAAGGTTTCTGACTGTGGAAACTTTAAGACCTGCAAGTCATAACAAAAATGCCTTCTTCACAGTGGAGGGAACCACAGCCAAATCCCTCAGAGTGAAGACACAGTTTGCATCTCCATCAGTTCCTGCAATAATGGAGAGAAAAGAGGGAAGAACAAATATAGAAGACACATGGAAAAAATCAAAGAGGGGTAGGATCAAGGGTGGGAAGTGGAGACGGCTGGAGTGGGAGGTGAGTAGTAGGGGAAAAGTGGATAAATTGTAATTGAATGACAATAAAAAAATGTGAAAGAAAAGAGTTGTCTGCTCCTAGCAATGTAGTCACAAGTGCAAACTTGATGAGTGTCCTTGAACCGAGCCAGGGTTGCATCTCCCAGGAGGCTGTGCTTTTATCTCTCTCTGCAGTCACCTTTCATTTTTTTCACTCAAACATCATATCAACCAAACAAGAGTATTCTATATCCTATGACATGGCTGCTGTAATTTGAATTGCCCTGATTAGTTACTGAAGCGAACAAAAACAGACATCCACCACACATTTGCACTGATGCACTTTTTTAAATAAAATGAAACTTAAGATGGGAGCTTTAACAGCCTCTTGAAGTTAGTAGGTACCCTAACTAGTAGGCTTCACCTTCACTCTTTAGCAACAGTCTATATAGATTTGGGTGATTCCCTCTTGATGAAGAGATACCAAAATAACCATCAAGTCAAACTTAGCTTCATAAAGACTATGGTTATTTCAAACTGTGTGGGCACCAGTCTGAAGAAGGACATTTGATCCAAAGCCATGTTTGTATTACTGATAATACTAATTATATTCTATTAATAAAAGAGACAGTCATGATAAACTTATGCAAATGAGACTGCTTAGATGAAACTAATATACTCAAGAAGACATTCAAATTTCTGGAAAGAAGTCAAATAGAGAGAAAGAAATCAGAGATACTACCCACATAGGTGTCTTTTAGCTGCTTCTTGTTGTCCACAACAGTGTCCAGGTCCCCTCCAAATGACCCCTTGAAAAAGGACAGAAATTGAATTCTTACAAATCTATCACTTGCTTCCACTGGTAACCACAAGACAACTGCCTGTACTTGAGGGACACTCTGTCAGCCTCACTGTGGAGATGGTGCATGTGAGACCAATGAATGGTGGGATCTGGTGTAAAATGCAACCTTAAGTCAACAAAAGTGACAATGTCAGCTTTTATTATTGATCATTGATGACTCAATGCAAGTCTCCTGACAATTATCCACTTTCACAGCACATCTACTTGAAAATTGCAAAAACTTTATCCAGAGTTTAATAACAGGTGACAAAAAAGGGTCACCCATATTTTACACCCATATTGAGGGTCTCACTTTCAAAGAAACTATGTTTTTTGTGATATCACACTGATCATTCCCACATTCTTTGCCCTGACAAAGAAAATGGTGAAAGTTCTGGAGTCACAAGAGGCTTCATCTTTTAAAACAGCTTCAGGCTCTCTCTGTTGTACAATCACTGAGTGGAGGTCACATTTGTATAGTAGCCAATACCATAGTGTCCTTATGCTGTGTGACTGGTGCTGTTGACTGGAAAGTTAGCACACTCACAAGTTCTATGGGAAACAGAGGATGTGACAGACAGAGAGTGGTCTTGGGACCTAGGGCCACTATGTACCTCCAGAAATATCAGCCACTCACAGTCCACATTTAAGATTGTAAAGGTCACCTGAGTGTGGTCCTGATCTCTGGAGAAAAATAATTGCCTTTGTTGAGGTGACAATGTGTAAAGGGAAGGCTGGACATGTTCTCTGATTACAGAGTTCCCCAGAGTGAGCACTGAAATGTTCTCATGGACATCTCAGTACTGTCAGCACAGAGAACCTCTTCTCAGCTTCTGTGTCCCATAACTTAATCATTAGGTGAAATTGTCCTCTCTCATGAACTTTCTTTATCTTAGAACTTATTTCTTCAAAAAACCATGCTCCATTCCTCATATAAGTGTTTCTGTATTTTAGGGAAGGCAGGTTTATATCACCTGTACAACTTTGGGGCCAAGGAAATTACATAATTAGTGGGAAGGCATTTACCTGGTATTAAATATTTTACTATTCCATAAGGGTAGCCCAACCTGGTTGTTGTGACCTTGTATTTGAAGGTTTTTTTTTAATATTTTGACAGATTTAATAGGACTGCAAGTTGAATGCCATGCTGAAATAATTTCCTACAGAGAGGTTTTTATGGTTTTAACAAGAGACAGGGACTGCAGGAATAGAAGGAAACTACTCAAGACAGTAAAGGCCAAACAGGAAAACCCATAGTTAACCCAATATTCCATGGAGAAACACCAAAATGTTAATAATATATAGAACAAGGTGGGAGTAACTTTTTTTCCCACCTATTTAACATAGTGCTAGAATCCCTGGAAAGAACAATTTGTCAAGAAGAAGACATATTTGGTATTCAAATTGGAAAAAAAAAGAAGAAAATTGATCTCTTCAAAAGACAACTTCACCTTATATGTAGAAAACATTACAGATTCTGCCTTCCACACAGAAAAAAAACTGAAAACTAGTACATTCAGTCAAGTTGGTAAGTACAAAATAAACGGTTGACATCATTCCCATTTGTTTGTAACAATAATGAACAGACCCAAAATGGATTTAAGAAAACAGTTTCACTTCAAATAGTACCAGGAAGAATGAAATAGTTAAGAGAAAAATGATCCAATTATGTGGAAGATGTATGTACTAAAATTACCAAATTATCAGGAAAATAATTAAAAACTAAAACCAAATAAGTAGAAAAAATATCTATGTTTATGGATTAAAAGACTTCCAATCATATACATATTTGATACAATTTGTTTCAAAATCCTAACAACACTGCAAGCTCCAAAGACAACCTGCCTTTACCCCTTTCCAACAGGGACCCCAACAAGAACTGCCAGGCTGCTCTTCAGCCCCACTCAATATGATTTTGTGGGCAATGACTGCCTGCTGCAGACTGAGGATAAGGAAACTTGGGGTACTGGGGAAAAGCTACATTTTGCATTTCTATGGAGCTTCTGGGCAAAGCTCAATCTGCTTGACCCAGACTGACCTTGGGAGAAGAGTACCAACAATGCAAACAAAATCTCGGCTGAAAGAGATTTAGTTGTGTGTCCCTACACTGTGAAGAAGCATTTTTATTATGACCTGGAGGGCTAATGTTGCCTCAGAGTCAGGAAACCTTACCCGGGTTCTTTCTGAATCTAGGCCACTGACATCTATTTTTTATAGCACTCCATTAAAAATTAAATTGCAATTTGGTAATTGCTAATCCTTTATCTGGTCAGCTGAAATATATATAAGTCTTTTTGACAGCTTCGTGCCAGTGTTAAGCACCAAAGAATATCTGTCTCAAATACCTGGTCCCATTACTTAGAATTTTAACTTTCTCCAGGACCTTAAGACCCAAAATGAAAGAGACCACCTATAAGAATTTCATGAAAAGTTTTGCTTTGCTTTTGTGTAAACTCAATTAGCCATCACACATTCCCAGAGTTCCTTCTAAAATCTCTCCAGCCTTTCAATCAAAGATGTTTTGTTTTGTTTCACTGTCCTATGACATCATCTTTAATAAAGTCTTACATTTATTTTTTAAAGTATTTAATTTAAAAGCATTTACCTTAACATAATATCCCTGTAAGTAGCTAAGCACATTCTTGCTCAAAAGTGTCTATCCTTAAAATGTTTTCTCCCCTTGTTAATTGTATCAAAAAGGTTTCCAACAGACATGCCTTTCTTCTTCTTGGTGTTCATAGCAGGAGATGATCTGACTTCCCAGGTCCTCTTGTGGACTGAAATGTCTCAAAGCAACCTTTGCTCAGAATCCATAAAGACATGCCAGCATGAAAGGGCACATTTCCACAGTGCCCTAACCATCAACAGTGTGCTCATTCCACATCCATTTTCACAGCAACTTCAAGAAACAAGATCACAGAGATTATAAAAGTCATCCTATCCTGAAACTCAACAACTGAAGTGAACATGCAGGTCTCTGTTAGGTCAGCTACCCACAGGCATGTATTGAATGAGCCTCTCTCAAGCCCTCTTTGACGTGCAGCTCAGGGCAGATATCACTGTCCTCATTCTTTGCTTTCTTCATTATGTTTAAAAATTAAATGTGCCTGTCCTTAAAGAGTCTGCATCCAGAACCTGGGAACTGGGAAGTAAATTTCTTCTCTTGTTCCATTTCCTCTCCTGCTCCCTGTGACATCTGATGTGTTTGGCTAAGATTTTTGAGGACCTTTCCAGAGGCAGATTGTGTGTGAGCAGAGTTGAAAACAGAGTGAAGTCATGGAGGAATGAGGTCTGCTCAGTGTCAGATGAGAAATTTTAAAGCCTTGGAGTTGCCAGGTGTTAGGCATTGCATGGTTTGAAGGGGATATAAAGGGTTTATACAAGAGGGATAATTTTGGAGGCTCAGAATGAAGCTGAATAATATGAGTGAGGGTCTGACCTACCTGTTGAGAGAGGAGCCCCTGGAGCTTGTGTGGTGAAGTGGAAGTGCCATTCTACCATATTAGGAAAGGCATGATGGTAAGACACAGGGTTATGAGCAAGAACAATGTTTTGAAGACTCAGATTAGTTTTCTGAAATTGAGACAAGTGGTAATCCAGATGTACAATCTAGCAGGAGATATGAGACAGTATATATGGGTCAGAAAACAAAGAGGGGACAAAGACAGAATTAAAGGTGGTAGGTTGCACAAGTTAGGATATGGGGTAATGGGGAACAATCTCTCAACAGATGCAGTGTTTTATAGGATTAAAATATTTTAGTACTAAGTACACATGATGGAAACAAATATTTCAGAATGACTTCAGCAAATGCCACTGAATTGTTCACTTTATAATGATAACTTTTTATTATGTAAATTTTACCTCATAAAATAATTATGATGAATTAAGACAGATGGAAAAGAACATACTACATCGTTTTATATATATTAAACTTCAGTATATGCAAATTTACTTATAGAAACAGAAAGAAAATGAGTAATTTCCTACAAACTCTGGGGACTGGGTGGGGAACAGAGGAAGGGGTTTCAAAGGAATCTGAAAACAATTTTAGGTGAAATTGATACACGTGGAGTGTGTAGGCATGCCGACACTCAACAGATTGTAAACTTTACATATGTGTGGTTTATTGTCGGTCACATACATCAGTCAGCTGGAATCAATGCATGATGACATTCATTGCTTGTGTGATCAGGACGGGAGCATGCTGTTTTTCTAATAATGTTGTTTTTACATGGGCAGACATGGAATGGGTTCCCATAGGAATGCAATAATTAAAACACTGGTCATTTTTTACAACTGACTATGTATAGTGTACCTCAGACGTATTAGCTCACTGAATCACCAAAATTAATCACCAAAATTCATTTTCTTCACTGAATGTTCCTACCTCCTGGCCTTTGCCCTTGCTATGCCCTCTGCCTGGAATTCTCATTCCTGCCACCAACATGGGCTCTAGGTTTTCCTGGGCTCATTCTCTATTAGATGTTTCTTTATGAAAAAAAAATTAACAGATCTTCACTAGTTCAGAATGCTCTGTGACTTCTGGGAGGTCATAATGCTCTCTATTTTAACCTTTTGACCATTATCATATTTGTAATTTTTAATTCATTTATCAAAGAACAATGACCCTCTGCTCACCATCTCTCTGACACTCTTCTTTCTTATCACAAGAATGAAAACAGACAAAATCTCAGACCTCTTAGTCCTGACTTGGTAGTGAGAGAATCACACAATAGCTCAATAATAAAACAGCAGTGACAACAACATTGTATGACAGTATGTTAGAATAAAGTAAGGCATACTTGGGGTGAATTTTTTTGTTGTTGTTCATTTCAAATGTGTTTGCTCAGCACAGAGGGTGTGAACTTATTGGAGCAGAGAGATCAGAAGATGAGAGTGCATGAAGTCAGAAATAATGAAGCCATTAGCCAGAGCCTTGGCTTTGCTCTGAGTGAACTGGGGAGACACTGGAAGGTTGAACAAAAAAGAAAAACAGAAGTGAATAACTATGTTTATGTAAGGAAACCAATATTTTGCCAATCTGAAATTTTAGTTTAAGAATATTGCTTTTAAGCTGTTTATTAGGAAATAAAACTCAGATACAACTGGCAATCCTGTTCATATTTTTGTCTAGAGATTCAGACAGAAATTGTGCTTCAGGAGAAAAATTAAGATGTTCACTTTAGGCTAATGTGATTACATATGGGAAATAAAAATGCTTCAGGAAGGCACCTGTTGGCTAGATAGCCCCATGGCCCTACTGATTCTTGGTTGCCCAGAAGAAATTCTGTCACTATGTAGGATCTGGTCTTCTGAACTACCTGCAAAGCACTCATTCTGCCTTCTGAAACAACAGACCCCAACAACACTGTCCCGGTGACTCCACTTGTTTTCATGGAGAAGACACACTGCTCAGTTTCTCTACACACTTCACCTGACCCCATTGGTTATCACAGGACCACTGCTCATCCTCTGAGAGACACAGTGTCAGCTACACTGTGGACATGATACACATGAGACCAAACTGAGGTGGGGTTTGGTCTGAAATGTGACTTTCAGTCAATGTTAGCTCAGATTTTTAATTGTTTGCTGACTCAATGCAAAATTTTAAGGACTATTCACCTTCAGAATAAATCTATTATAATAATGCAAGAAAACCTTTTATTTAACAGCATAACAGCATAAAGAGGGGAAGAAGAGTCACTCAAATTTCACATTCAGCTCAAGAGCCACACTTGCAACAGAACTGATGGGGTTGGAGGCTTCACACTGGTAATTTCCAGCATCTTCCCTCTTGACTGGGTCTATGGTGAGGCTTCTGTGGTCCTGGGACAGCTTCATTCGCTCTGTGGGCTGCAGTTCTGTGCCATTGAACAACCACTGGATGGTGTGCGCATTTGAGTAGCAGGTAAAGACCACAGCATCCTTATCCTCTGTGGCTGTGGTGTTGCTGATTCGGAGGGTGGGCTTTCTCACATGCCCTGTGAAGAAACAGAGAATGTGACTCATTGAGAATGGGCTTGGGCCATGGAGCCATGCTGCTTCCTCAGAGATCTCATTCACTCACAGTCCACAGTGAGCTATGTAGAGGCCACCAGAGTAAGGTTCTGACATTTGCAGAAGAACAATTGTGTATATTCAGGTGACAATATGTAAAGAGAGAGCTGTACCTCCTCTATGACCCTACGTAAGTTTTGGGTGATTCCTTAACTGTTCTTGCAGACATCTGTGTCTTCACAGCACACAGAACCCCTTCCCAGCCCATGTGTCCTATAACCTCATCATCAGGTGCAATTTTCCTCTCATGAGCTTTTCTTGATCTTTTTCTAGAACTTTTTTCACTTCAAAATGCATCCTAGTACTTATGTAAAATTTTATGTGTGTTTGTGAAAGCAGGCTTACCAACTTTGTACATCCCTACAGCTGAGGGAAGTTTACAGTAAGGAAAATCATTTAGCTTTTGTTAAATAATTTGCTAGGAAAAATATGGCCCAATGCAGTCTTCATGACTGTAGACCTGAAGGATTTGTGTCTAAAATACTTTTAAGTCTGGACAAGATTTTATTTCATGGTCTACTGATTCAATGTCATGTAGAAATTAATCTCTAGAGGGAAGTGAATATGGTTTTAACAAAGAATACTGACTGTAGGAATAGAAGAAAACTATATACTATAATAAAGGCCATACCTGAAAGTCCAGAGATAACATAATATTCCATGGAAACACTAAAAAAAATTTAGTAATATCATGAACAAATAATAGATGCTATAATTCCATATATTCAACAGAGTATTGGAAATTTTGACAACCACATTTTTTCAAGAAGATGAAACAAGTTGTATTCAAATTGGTGAAAAATAAAAAAAATGCTTTTTGAAAAGATAAGATAATCTTATATATAGAAAACTGTAAAGTTTCTGACACACAAACATAAACACACACTTAGAACTAATAAATAAAACAAAGTTGCAGGAGACAAAATCAACATTTAAGATCACTTTCTTTTCTTGCAACAACAATAAAAAATTACAAAACAAAATTAAAAATATGTTTAATTATCTATAGCATTAAAATACTAGAATTCAAAGGAATAAACTTAATTAATAAGGTAGAAATTGTATACACTGAAAACTACCAAACATTTTTGAAAGAAATTAGGCACAAATAAATGGAAAAACATGCATGCTAATTTATTGTAAGACCCCAAACTACCTACATATTTGACACAATCAGTATCAAAACCTCAAGGTCTTCCTTGTAGAAATAGAAAAACCTACCCTACATTTCATAAGGAAATTCAATGAACCCCAATTGTTGGGGTTATATTGAAATGGTGTTTAAAAAAGAATGCAGTACAATGTCTATACTTTCCTAAGCTCAAAACTCACTGCAGAGCTAAGGGAACCAAAACAGTGAGATGCTGGCACGAAAACTTCTGTTCATCAAAGACACAATCAAATGGTGTCAGTGAAAAGGCCTAGACTATTAAAAGGAGAAAAGATAGAGTTTTAACACTGATATTGGAAAGGAATGTCCACATGAAAACATTTGACATGGATTGTTACCCTATAACATACACACAAATTAGGTTAAAATAGATCAAGTTGTAAAAGTTAGATGTAAAAGTTTAAAATGCTTAGAAAAAGTATAGAAATAAACATTATGACATTAAATTGGCAATTATTTTATGAATATGACACTAAGAATACTGACAAAAAGAGACAGTTTGGATTTTGACAAAATGAAAAATTCTCTTCATCAAAAAGCACAACAGATTGAAAGGTGACCTATGAAATGGAGAAAGTATTTTGAAAATGCAATGGACAATAAAAGCTTAATGTCTAGAATATACAAAAGATCTACAACTCTACAACAAGAACAAAATGAATAATCTGATTTATAAAGTGACAAAGCACTTGATTAGAATTTTCTCCAGAGAATATATACAAATGGACAACTGTCATAAAAAAGAGATGCTCAACACCACTATTATTAAATAAAGTGAAAAATCAAATCTCTCAAGGTCAAATCTGTTGCGTGCAATATTGGGTGGGGTTAACTTTACTCTGCAAATAAGAGGAAAAATGGCCCTGTGTGGTACCTTTGATTTCTCCAAAAGCTTCTTAAATCACAGTTGACACTTCTCACCTCTCAGTAACTTGACTCTTTGAAATAATAAGGCAGGTTGATGTATCACAAAACAATATTTGGAAATCTGAATGCTCAGTGAAAATATGGTCTCTGGCTATAGGTCTGGGGGAAATACAGACTTCCTCAGGTGTTATTTTACTATCAGTGTTTGGTTATGGACAGACTTAGGAATGAGTGTCAGAGATACCCATGCACTTCTACTGGTTCTTCACTGACCACCAACTGACTGCCTGGCTGAGCAGAAACCTTCCCTTCTAGCTATACAGACTTCTATTGCCCAGCTGAGGTGTGTTTCCTTGAGGCATTATTTCCCAGGGCATCCTGGAGGCTGGGGTTGGAGAAGAAATAACACATAAGGACCAGAAGCAAGTCAGTGGTAAGTAGACTACTCAGGCCTCTGGGGGAAGAGGTTCTACAGGTTTTTCCAGGTGAAGGTGAATGAAATGAGCCAGTGAGCCAATAAATAATAGAGCAAATTTCAATAAATGATTTAGGAAAGAGGAAAAGGGACAGACAGAAGCTGGTTATGGCAGCAGAATCATGTGCTCTGCCCTTGACCATTAAAGTCATTCTCTCTTCTCTGAGAGCAGGTGAGGACTTGGGCAAATGCAAAATCTGTAAGTTACAGAAAATGGGGAGCATTGACTTCCTGAAATTCTGCTGCTCGGGGCAATTTGTGTTAGGTGGTTTTGAGGTGTAGATTTGGAAGGAACTTAAAATTCCTCTGTATGTGAAAATTATTATTAATACCCCAGGGCCCAAGACCAATTGCAAAAATAACTATTTTATTAGAGAAGTGAAAAGGATGTGAGATGATGATCTTAGTTCCTGGAGGCACAGAGAGATCGTCCCCTATGGTGAACATTCCAAAGACTCTCAATCCAGGTTCCAGCTCTGAAGAAATTTTGGATCATTCATTCATTCACTCATTCAGTCAATCAATCAATCACAATTTATTTCTTCCTAATATATCAAAAGCAATGGGTATTTATTACACGTTGGTTCTAAACTGGTTTCAGGGGTAGAGTGGGGAATGGAAAGGCAAAGTCCTTTTTTTTTCATTATATCTTTTGGATGTTACTGCACCACAATGGGAATCAAATAAGTGATGGCAAGTCCAGGGAGGTGTGGATGGGCCACCTGAGGGGGAGGCCTGGGTATTCTATACAGTGACTTTGTTACTGCAGGTAAATGGATTCTGGAGTAAAATAGATTGTTTCTCCATTTTTTTCACTCCACAAAACAATGTGTATTCTTATGAGCTGAGTAAGCCTAGAGAAAAAGTATCTGAACCAATTCATTGGTTTAAGAACCCAAAGAGCCCCTCATATGTCCCCTGAGATAGAGAAATCAAGGCTATGACTACAGACAGTACTCAAGTGAGTCTGATCAGATGCTCATGGATTGTGTTACTGGTTTACTGACAGTATCTCCCTGTTTCTCAGTTTATTCTCAATGAATATTTGGTGGTCAGGTTGTCAGTGCAGGGAGTGTAATATATTAAAGGATCTGACCTAAATCTTGAAATAGAAGAGCTGCTCAAATGAGGCACTTCTTACTGATTGACTCCAAGAGAGAATCCCCTGGGTGGAAGGAACCCTGGTGAATGAGGACTTTACGGGAACACCTTTTTTCCTCAGTTTCCTTCTGGAGATGCTGACCTTTTTCTGAACCTTCCTAAGCCCCACAGAACAGTCAGCTATATCCACAGACATTGTCTAACTGTGCTATCAACACACAGACTCAGGTGACACGAAACTCCATTTCTGCCAAGATGTGACTCTTGGGCTTCAACCAAAACTGGTGATAGGCTCAGGAGCCTTGTGACTAAGGCATCCATTAAACTGTTACACTCTTGGTCCTTTTAAGGACTCCAAACACAACCTGGAAGAAGCTCCCCAGGGTTCCTGGAGTCAAGAGCCCTGGCACAGCGTTCTGGGAACGGGTTATTGAGCTGAGCTCTGTATGAATATCAAGAGGCCACTCAGACCACGATCTGACTTAGTATAGCATGGTCAGCCTCAGGTCAAGTTCATAGGAACATGCTCAGGGGGCTGAACTGAGACTGCTTTCCCTCTGCTGAGTTTCATCAGGATGACCCTTCTGTCTGTCGTGACTGTCTGCAGGGCTGCAAATTGGGAAGGGAACTGAGATCTTAAGAATTTTGTCTACACTCTGTATTCTGTAATAGATGCCAAAATCCGGCCTGAAAAAAAAAAAAAAAAAAACGCAGAGGGCAATGGAGGAAGAGTCAAGAATTATCAGTTCTGTGTTTGAAGTAGAGTTCACCCCCCAAAAAAACTAGAGGTCAGAGAAAAATCACTCACGGTATACACTTAGCTTCACATATCCTATTAATGTTTGGGAATTTTCTTTTTCCACTGCTACGGTGTAGATTCCTGCATCTCTCTTGGTGACCTTCTTTAACAGCAAAGACCCATCACGGTTTATTGTTACTCGTCCAGTGGATGGACCACTTATATGGTAACTTGCGGTTTGTGTGAGAAATGCAATTATACGTTTGTTGTCCAGGACTTCACCTCTGTACCATAAGATGTGTATTGCATCACGATGTTTGTTTTGGATACGTAAGTGCACATTCTCCCCTTCAGCAGCATTTTTCAACCACATATCCTGTTGGGCTGTGGTGGGCAAGCACCAGAAGTTTAAGAGTGAGACTAGAAAATAGGAAAAAGAAATTGATCAATATTTGTATCTTCATATTGGGTTGGAAAGATAGGGCCCTGAATCCTGAGCAGGTCTCTATCTCTCAGCCTTGGTCTGCATAAGAGTGTGTGTCTCCCATGGTCAAGGTCAACAGCATGGCCCCCATTACTTCTAAAAGTAACTTCTAGCACCTCTGAAATTGTTACTTTTTCTGTTTCAAGTACTCTTCTCTAAGGTTTTGATTTAGTCACCCCTTCACTATACTCAGACCCCTTCTGACACTCAGGAGCATTTTTGAAAGACACCTTTGCTGACCACCTTCTCTAAAGATTCTCGGCCTTCACTTTCTGACATCCTTTTTTTGTTTGTTAGTTTGTTTGTTGCTGTTTTTGTTTTTTTTTTTTCCCCATGGCTATTGTGGGTTCCTGACCTCACATTTGGACCTTTCCTTGTCACTCTCTCCTCCACAGAACATGGACTTGATGAGTGCAGGGCCTCTCAGACTTAGTACCAACAGTGACTCTAACCGCCTAGAAATACATTGGGATGAATGAATGAGTTTTCCTAGGGTCCTCTAAATCACGGGAGGCATTTACTGATTTCTGAGGTTTGTGGTAAAGACAATGCCTAGCCCCTGGATGAGTTTTTTCTGCTGTTTTCTGACATAAATCATTGTTATTATTACCAGTTTTCATAATCCAATGCTCAGTGATGCACTAAACAGGTAATGAACAGCAATCCAGGTTTTCCTGCCTCCCACCACTTCCAGATTATGAGATTTTCCTGTTGATGAGCTTCCTTTCTTATCCTACTCTTCCCCTTTGTCCTTTACACTCAGCTCCAAACAGAAGACTTCCCTCTTTTGTCAGAGCACTGGTCTCTCCAGCAGATCCTAGCCAATCTCTGTGTCATATCCTTAGTCTATCCCAAGGAATTGTCTCCCACTTACCAACAAGCAGGAGCTCTTGCCAGTGGAGAAGTCCTCTGTGCATAGAGACTGAATGGGATCCCATGGTGTCTGCTGCCTCCTCTGTGGCTGTGTCTTTCAGAAAAGCCTGAGGTTCTGCCAGGCTCACAGGCACCTCTGTCCAGAATGGTGCAATGTGCTGTGTGTCCTATCTGTAAGCTGAGCTTTATTCTGGGGCATGTTTACTACTCTTGTCATGCAGGCTGGGGGCAGGGTTGGCACACAGGACACTCCAATGACCCACTTTCAGTTTTTTCCACTCTTGTCCCTTCTGACCAGTGCTGATCCCTACATTTTGTCTCCTCGAGGACTCCTGAGGCTTCTCAAAAGCATACAGGCACCTACAGGCACCCATGCATATAAACACGCACACACACACAAACATACCATCATGCTGTGTTAGGAAAAGCACAAGCATGAGGTGTATGGCTCTCAGGGTTTCCACACACCTTCCTGCCTGGTGCCCAGTAGTCTTTCTCACAGTCTCTCTCTTTCACACTTGACTTTTCCCTATAGAGCAGGTGTTCTTGAGCTAAGTTAGAAAAACCTAAAACAGGAATATCACCCCTGCTGGGCACTGTATCATCTGTGAGACATTATAAATGTTGCAATGCCCAGGTGATACCTTAAAAATATGGCTTCAGCCGCTGTCCAGCTAATTTGGTTGCCCAATCAAGATGAGAACCCTTCATGGGAGAGTAGAATCACTTCTATTGCTCTCCTGTGCAGAGGGGATATCTTCAGATCCCATTAAACTGCCAAGTCTGACCAGGCTACAGTGGGTCAGAGACTCTGCATCTGACAAGCTCTCAGGGGAGGTTGATCCCACTGAGCTGTAGTGTACACTTGCATTAGCAAGGCTGATGGGGAACACGTATCCCTGAAACAGTGACCCACTCATACCAGCATTGGACACTGCTGTGTTTTGGTCTTTGCTCTGTCAGCACCACACAGAAGGCCTCTGGTATCCTGCAAATATCTGTAATATTTCTGTTTGTGACACAGAAACCCAGCTGGGCACAGGGTCCTCCCTATGTTCTCAAATGCCCTGAGAAACTTTTATTTCCTCCCAGCGGGAATGTCACAGAGATGAATCTGGCAGTGAAAAGGGTCAGACTTGTGAAAATTTCAGTGGGGACCCTTCTTATACCTCAGGATGTCACTACACTGGATTTTGCTTCTAGGGACACAGACTTAAAACAAGAACTCTCAGTCAGATGTGAAGATTTTGGGTGTGAAGTGGGAGATGTCCTGCGTGTCCCAGCAAGAAAAGCCTTTGGTGAAATGTCAGTTGCCTGTGGGATTCCTGGTTCTCAGGAATCAGCTTAATGTACACCACCCTCTCAACATGTGTTTGTTGAACCTCTCCTTGTGCTCTCTGTCTATTGGAACAATATCTGAGTTCTGCTTGGTTGGCTCTTGTGTTCACTAGATTCCCATGGATGATGCCAGACATGAGGGGCAGCAAAGAAACGCCTGAGGGAGGAAGTGCTCCCAGGCCCTGTCAAAATATAAAGAAGTCCACACCTTTAGAACAATTTAATGAGATTACCTGAGCCATAATGATAACATGTGCTGGGCATGTAGGTTTCAAATCCCATGAAGAAAGGATTTTTTGCAGCATATTTTATTCATTATAATCAAAGCAGAAGTTGAAAATAGTTGCATAATCTCCCTTAGTAGGTGAGAGAAAACATAGCAGGAAAATCTCTAGAATTTCGAAAAAAAATCCCCAATAGAGAAACATGCATTTTTTACATTGGTGGTTACAGGAAAATTCACATTTACAGGACCCAGAGAAGGTGTGCGGGGGACCAGATAACATAAAGGAAGTTATGTAAAATAATGAAAAGTCAAACCTGATTCCTATAAGCTCATGGTATGCCCTTTCCCCCCTCATAGTAACCCTACCAAGGACTGAGGATCCAGAGTTTCTGTCAGATCGGGTGTCTGTGAGAACAGGAAGAACAGAGGTCTTGGGTGATGAGACATAACTCACAAGGTGGGTCTGTGGAGGGCTGTGATTTTAAGGGGAATACAACAGAGTCCAACCCTCACTGTTAGGAGGATCCTGTCCTTCCTTTGAACTGTATGAGAAGTAAAAACCTGAACCTAGGATGTCCCCAAGCAGGCAATGGTTTCCTGTCATATTCACACCAATGCCTTTGTGTCTGTGGAAACATAATTTGACTGCAAAAGTCACACAGAGTGATAGCCTTCCATTGTGGACTTCCCCTTATCAATTTAATGAGCATTACAGAGCTTCTGTGATGAGTCAGGCTCTTGCCTGGGCCCTGGAAACTCCAAGGAGAATACAACATATGTGGGCCTTGTGCTTATCAAGTTTGCCTTGTAACAGAGAAAGGGTCTCAGATATATCATGGCTCTAGGGGATTAGTTGTAATTCAGTGAAGGGACATGAACAAATACTTCAGGTACAACACAGCATGTACTTGAATCTTAGTAGTTTTGGGGATCATAGGGAGCACTTTTGAAAAAGTGTCCTCTTTGCTGACATCTGAAGAATTTATGAAACAGAGGAACAAATTGAGGAACAGAGGTTGTTAAGAAAAAAAAAGATGTCTGCAAAGGAGTGACCTTTGGTGGGCTGATATTTGGCTAGATGGAGGAGCAGAGAGTCTGCTCTCCTGGATGAGGAGCTTGAAGAGTTAGGAAGAATATGTAATGATTGATATTTTTGAGGTTGGGATCTGCTGGGCTGTGGGTGATGCTCTGTTGGGGTCAGCTGTGCCCCAGAAAGTATTTAGCCTGCAGAGTAATTCTGCCACACCCTGTTGCACAAGGAGAAAGATGGGCAGGAAGACATCATATTGCAGTTGGTTTTGTTTTAATTTTGTACTTTCTATTGAATTATACTTAAGACAATGTTTCATGGGTATATATAATTTTAACATATTTTTGAATTACAGTTGAATATAATAAGCTTAACATATTGAAAGCATACAATTTATGATACTTTTCCTGATGCATGCATGAGGTAATGTGTTACAATTAATGTAAAGACCATGTCCCTTATTATTAAAGAGATCTCTTTATTCTTCATTTCTATACCTCATTTTCTAATGTTACTAAAACTCCCATCAGCTTCTTCTATTATGAATGCATATACATTTTCAGGATTTTCCAAAATTTTTATCATGAAGTATGTAATTTTAGGCTGAGGTTGGCTTCTTGACTCAACAAGATTATTTTGACATAGCTCTTTCTTTTCAAAGTCTAGTTATCTGTTATTCTAAGGATGCATTAATTTTGATTATTTATTTCCCCTTTAAGGACACTTGTGTTGTTTCCAATTTTGGGCTCTTCCAAGTAAACCTGCCATGAACACGAATGCAGAAAATTCTAGAAGGCAAAAAATTACTATTTATAAAACAAATGAGTAGCTAGAGAAATAGATGTTAGGGAATTGCCCATGGAAGTCTGGTTTCAAGATCCCATGGCAAGAGCACCACCCAGAGGTAAAGAAACACCTGCTTCTTCACATGAAACCATGTCTGCCACAACCCACACATCAGTCAACACAGGGGCAGAAATAATGGTTCTATCTCAGCTCCACCTTCTAAATTATGAACCAGTGCACCTCAAAAACTGCATTTAATTCACATATGGATTGTCAATCAGTAGGAGTAGGGGAAATGTAGTGTTTAAGTGTTAGTCCCTCTGATATAAAAGGAAACCTAATACAATGAAGGATGTATGCCAAATGTCACATGACATTTCTGAACCCACCTGAAGGCTGTATGACTCTGGGTGAGGGACCCCACCTTGATAAGTGTAACTTCTCTCATGTGATGTCATAAAAATACATTTGGTCTTCTTTCTTGGATTTTAGAATAGGACATTTAAAACCCCTGGAATTTTGTAAGTGATGTGGGTGTTGAATGGACTTTTCTTGTGATGACACATCTCCTGGCTGGCCTCTGGATAGTTGCAGAGTGAGGGCAGGTCACCAGAAAGACCAAGTTCTGACAAGAAGTTTGGAATTTTCACCTGTGAACTTAAGAAATGTTTCAACCTGAAAAAAATATATTTAATAGTCTTTTTGAGCCAAACATGATAATACTTGCAGGAAGCAAAATCACAATGGACTGAGAAAATGTTCTGAAGAATGGCAATTTGCCCCTCAGTTCATACAGTACCTTCAAATATCAGGGCCTGAGGGGTTATATGAAATCCACTAGCAATAGATTAGAGATGTTAGACAAAGAAAAGTGCAGGGATCCCTGAGATTGTTAAAGATTAAAAGTAATAGACACAATTTTGTGGTTGGTTTGTATAGGAAAGTCAGCAGTTAACAATGAACACAATAGTGATAGTAATGAGAATGTATGTTGTCTCTGTTCTGGTGCAGTGAGGTGTCCAGAAAACAGAAAACTACCCTGACATGTTAAAGGTATGCTATGTTTAAGGCAAAAAGATAATGGACACTCTAAGTTGAGGTAAAGATTGACCTTTGTCAGGAAAGATACCAGCCTAGGACATGACCACCCACCACAACTCACTTTGGTTGAGAGTTTTAATTTCAGACCATCCTCTGTGGCTGCTTAAGTTTATGTGTTTTACATCCTGCCATCCAGGCCTTCCCTGAGCTTGCCAGGTTTAGGATACGGCCCCTTTTTTTGTCCACACTGCTTTGGTAATAAATCAACCTAAATAATGCTTTGATGGTTGATCTTTCAGTTAGTCAATATTGTCTCGAATGTTAGCAAGGGATTTTTAGGAAGTCTTACAGTCAGTGTTTGTCTTGCTGAACAATAAACCATCGGTGATGCAGAAAAGCTTTAACCTTGGATGGAAGTCAAAGCTGAATGACCTCAAAAGAGAAAAGCAGGTAAATGGGAGGCAGTCTGCCCTACAGGCCTTTATTAGACAAACACTCTGGATCATTTCTAACCTGTAAGCTATGATGATCTAAGATTTTCTGTAACATTTCTCTGTATTTTGCATCTTGTATAACATTTACTTACAGTGTGAGGGAATACTATAGGCCCAAACACTCTTAAAAATATGAGCATGTGATTGGTTCTTATTTACTATGAACCACCTGTTACTAATTATTAGTCAATATAAATCAGATTTCTGCTAGTTGTACACTTGGAAGCTGTAACCTTAGGTTTATTTGGGGACTAGTTTGTGAGACACATTTGTATTCTTGAGAGGGTGGTATTTAAATAGAATTTAATTATCATATTTTAAGTGGATATGAAGAAAGTGGGAAATGTATATGGGCCTAGTTGAATGATTTTCCAGTGTCATATTTGGACAGATAGAAAATCTGCTACAGACTTTATGAGCTACAGTAAGAGGCTTCTGGTAATTTTGTTTACTTCATGGAATCAGAGTTTTAAAAACCCAACGTCTTAGCTCATGTACTTGATAAAGTATCAATGATTGAGTCCCTTCAGGTAATGTTATAGTACAAAAGGAGAGGGGGCAAGGGCAGCCAAGGCAATATATTATTACCTGAAATGCAACCCCCAGGTTCCTTATTTCCATCACCAGAGGAAAGACTTCTCTCAATGCCAGAGATCAGTGAAAAGAAAAGGAATTTATTATTCATTTGAAATAACATGAACTCAAGTTCCCCACAAATGCACCCAGTCCTCCCAGCACCCTCCACATGGCAAAAAAGGAACACTTCCAAAGCCTCGTGGTCCTGACTCTCACCTAGACCTCATGGTCCCAACCAAGACAACAAAGCCATGTGGTCCTAAACAGACGTGTGATCCCCAAAAGAGATGCCCAATGGCTGCTGTGCCTCCATTTAAATCCCAGTGCTAATCTTCCTCTGCAGCCCCATTTCCAGCTCCTCTCACAATTGGCCACAGCTGCCAGCATTCTGGGCAGTTGTGGCCCTGCGGTGTGGAGCCAATTATCTCTAAGCTCTTCTGGACCCTATTACAGATCCCTATTTGGGGCTCCCCTCTTAGCTGCACCCTGTTACAGTAAGACTGGTTTCTGTTTAACACCATGTATATTTGTCTGGTTCCAAGTTGCACCATTAGCTGTCAGACCCCCTTTCCTTTTACTGCAGTGGTCCACTAGCACTGTAAAAGAGAATCTTTCATTGATTTAATAGGAAGCAATAAACATTCTTAGGTCAAAATAATTTGGCTGTTTAATACTGCCTGCCTAGCTGCAACATCAGATGAATGAATTCCATTTGTTTTCATGGTAGTGTTACCGATCACAATGGGGGGCCAAAAGGGGGCTGATATACTATTACCAAAAGGAATCCCTAAGTTTGTTATTTCTGGCACCTTATAGGAAAGACACCTTTCAGTACCAGAGATTCATGAAAATGAAAGGAAATGTTTATTAAATGCTATACAAACTTAAAGTAGTGACCTAATGTCTTCATCAAAATCCCAAAGTCCCTTAAAACACCCACAAACACACCCAGTCCTTCCTTCCCCCTTTGTCCAGTCTGGGGTACCATATCTCAGGAAAAGAAATAGAAGTCCACGGCTCAGGCAGCACCCAGTTCTTCCCAGTAATCTCTCTCGGCCTGTAGGCCTCCCCCGGTTCCCAGTGCCATCAGCTGTGTTGCCGGAATCTCTGCTAATGACGGGTGGTGGTTCCCCCTACTAAAGTTGTGGGGGTCCCCAATCTGGCAAAACCACATGGCTCTTGTTCTCTTGCCACAGCCGTGTGGTCCTCTCTGCAAAAGGGCTGTGCAAACCCCCCCTCAGTCAAACCCAAGTAGTTCTCCCTCCAATGGCCTGCCATGTCTCAGTTTAAATCCCCGAGTCAGTCTTCTTCTGCAGCCCCATTTCTGACTCCTTCCACAATTGGCTACACTTGCTAGCACTCTCCTATCCTTCCAGCTTTATTGGGCTGCCATTGTGAGTCTGGGCAGGCATGGCCCCATGTCATGGACCAATCATCTCCAAACTCTCACACAGGCACTGTAACTCAGAGGAGTTGCCTCCCAGTTACATGTTGGGGGGAAGTTACTTCCATCCCCCTGGCTCAGAGAAGGGCCACAGCTATTTAACATGCTACCAGTTAAAGGTTATAGATATGTTAAATGACCACGCTGGAGGTTAGCTGCAAGGCTGTTGCTATGTGAAAGAGCTCTCAATGGCCCTGCTCCATGTGTCCCTTTCCCCAACCTACACCTGTGTAGGGGAGGGGTGAGGACATCCTAATATTTCCTGGACACCTTGAGTTATGGACTCAATCCCAAATCCTTATTCAGGGCCCCCCTCTTGGCTGTACCCTGTTAGAGTAGCAGCATTAGAAGTCTTCAAATTCCAAAAATTACCCATTGTTTCCATATCTGTATAACATCTAATAATTCTGCAACCTATTTTCTATATTTAATCCAGTTCCCAGAGTAAATTCAGAAGACTTTCTGCTTCCACAACATCAAGAGTTTTGAGCTATACCAAGGGCATAGCTACTATTAGTGAAAATATGGAGTATTTGATTTTTTGAAAATTTACAAGTGCAAGTTAGGACAATTATTTCAGATTGTTGGGAGTTTCTTACTTGGGTAAATAAAAACCTTTAGTTGAGTCCCTCATAGAAGATATTGCCTATCCAGCTTGGTAATATTACTGTTTATGGTTCATGGATTCATATGTAAACCATATCAAGTCAGTATCAGCAAGGAGTTTCTTGTGAACCATCCCTGGAATCAAAGAGATGGTAAATGGACAAAATGAAGCCACAGATGTCTTTATTCTGCAAAGAAGGCAGAAAACTTGCTGTGATAAGACTGTACATCATGTTTAAAACAGTAGGTACAGAAAGTGAGACACTACAGAAGTGGTGAGTATGATGGGAATTCAATGGAAATTCAAAAGAACAAAACATAAAAAATGGAGAGTCCATAGGTATCTTTTCTGTTTGTTTCCATAACGTGTCTAAAGCAGAAATTACTGTCATGCAGGGAGCAAGCTCTTTGGCTTCTGAGTCTAACTGCTGATGATAAGATCTCATAGATCAAAGGCAATGTCTCTTTTTTGAGTTAAATCTTCTTAAGTATTTTTGTGTAAAGAGTTAGGAAATTTTTACTTAATATGTGTCAGAATGTGGGCTTTAGATAATACTTTAGAGATTTCACATCTTGTTTTTTTGGGAAAAGGGCAGGTTTCATGAATTTGACTTTAATAAAACATACAAAAACTGGAACATTTTTAACACTATTGTGACAATAGCCAGTAAAAACCAGCATTTTCTAAGTTTATTCCTCTATTTTAAAAGAGAAAAAATAAGATGCCATTGAATCTTTCAAGGCTAATTAATACCCATCTCTAGATATGAGTGGTCAATCTACTTTATTTGGGGTAAACAAAATGGAAGCTTAATCTTTGAGACCTGATATCCTTTTCTGCTAGCTGTTCTGAAAAGTAAATTGTGTCCTTTTTAAGTCTAGTAATATCCTTGAGCATAAAAGTAAATCAAATCTTAATCTCTGGGAGAAATAGGTGGGGCTCTATGTATCTACCTGGGACATCATAGTCCAAGTAAATTGGAAATTTTCTGAAGTATGAGAAAAGTGATATTGACTGTGCATTATTTTATACTGAAGTGCTGAATAAGGTACTACATAAATTTATTACTGAAAACTATTCACAACCCCAGATGTGGGTGATAATAAAGTACATGGATTTGGAATCAGAGGATATCTAGAAATAACTATTTTATTTATATTTCTGAGATTATCTACAAGTCTACATCGTTTTTATTTGGTTTCTTTACCAGCAAATTGACAGAATTACAGACACTCTTCTGTATAAATTATGTCTCATTTTAAAGTAATTTGGTATAATGAGCTTCATTCCAGCTAGTGCATCAGGCCTTCAAGTAAAATGGCAAACATTAGGCAGAGGCAAAGTATCATCAACAGTTATTGTAATAGGAGTGGCTGATTGATCTTGACAATATCTGTACTGGAATGGGCTCAAAGTTCCATTGGAACATCCTTCAAGAAATGTTTAGTCTCAAGATGTGTTTTTTCTTCTTGTGGAAATTCCTTTATAATTATTATTTTCCCATTGTTTCAGTATTCAAGTACACTGCACCCTTCCAGGAAAAGAATATGTGGATGCCATGAGTTTAAACAAAATCTCTCCCTGTCAGGTAAACTGAGGCCAATTAAACCAGTGATAATGTATGTTATCTCATGATATTTTATAGTTGAAAGGGACAGGTTGTGACTTAAGAACATTCATTAGCTGGCTGGCATAGCTCAGTGGATTGAGCACGGGCTACAAACCAAAGTGCCTCAGGTTTGATTCCCAGTCAGGGTATATGCCTGGGTTGCAGGCCATGACCCCCAGCATCCGCACATGGATGTTTCTCTCTCTCTCTCTCTTTCTCTCTCCCTTCCCTCTCTGAAAATAAATAAATAAAATCTTAAAAGAAAAGAACACTCATTAGATGGTTAGATATCTGTACAATCTGCACCAAAGCTTTACTCTTAATTGGGTGTTGTTAAGAATAGATAAAGTGGCCCCAATACCTACAGGGGCCTTCAGAATTTCCCCTATTATAGTAGTTTTAATTTCTTTTTAACTACAAGTAAGGAGAAAAGGAAACACCTTTGTATTCCACTGAGCGACCATACACTTACTTTTTTTTCTTGTTCTCAATCTTTTTTAAGTTTTCTATATCCTCTTTTAAAGGGAACAGACTTCTCTACAGGAGTTTTCCAGTGGACCTTTTTTGGTAAATCTGTGGCTTTACTCCCAGAAACCCAGGGTGCATTCACTGGAGGAGGTCAGAATAGCTGTGATCTTGTGTCCCAACAGTTCAATTAGAATTTTTTCAAGCCCATCAGAGTACTGGAGACAGTCTTTGAAATATTTAGGTAGATTTTTATGTTCTTTTTTAGTTTTAGAAATATATATATAATTCTTCACTGCCCTCTTCACAAAACAAGGTGTGTTTGCTTTTGTTTTTTTGTTTTTGTTTTGTTTCTGTTTTTTTCTGAAGGGAGCTGTTAAAATTCCTGGATTATTTTGCTTAATCTCTGTTGTAATTTTCTCTAAGATTATTAGGTACTGGTAGTGGAACAAATATAAAGTAGATAAAAAAAGGATAAAATAGGAAAGAAAGAAGGCAAGTCAGACTAAATAAAAAAGGAACTTGGAGGCAAAGAATACAGTAAAGCTACGATGGAAGGAGGAGTTGTGTGGTATTGGCATTTAGTACCTATAGGAGCCTTCTTTAAGTTTGGAGACAGTCCCTAAAATTTTTCATTCTTTTTTAAGAGAGTATTTATCTGTGTTTCTACTAGAAGCTTCTAATTTCCAATAAAATATATTTGCCATTTATTCAGATAAAATATAGAGCCTTAAGGTTTTAAAAATTTTTAAGTCTAGATTAATTAGATGTCAAAACGTTTCTACTTTGGTCCTCCTAAATTGACACCTCTTCTAATAAAATCTTTACATTTCTCTAAGCACTTGCAAATAAAGTCTTTTTATTTATTGTCTATCTGCCAGAGTAGTAATGAGGGGACTGGTGCTGAGAGATTTTAGCCTTGAAAGCTTGGTTTCCCACTTCCATTTTACTATTTTTATTATCTTTGAAATCTAAATTATTTATCCTCTGGCATCATTCTTTGGGGCTTATGGGTTCCTAGAGTCCAAAGATATTCCTGCTTTCAGATAACACCAAGTCTTGTACCCAGTTATGGGATTGTATTGGTGATGTTAATTTAAGAGCAGAAAACAGATCTATCCACCTTGTGTTTAGCACGCTACATTGTTTTCTTACTTGTCAGTATCTCTCTTGCAACATGTTTTCCTGACAAGTTTCCCCATTTTTACTTACAGCTTCCAGGTGTTTTCTTTTACCTTTTATTCTTTTATAAAAGTATGTTTTTTCTTTCTTTTTTTCCTCCCCCCTCCCTCCCTCCCTCCCTTCCTTCCTTCCTTTCTTCCTTCCCCCTTTCTTTCTTTCTTTCTTTCTTTTTCTTTCTTTCTTTCTTTCTTTCTTTCTTTCTTTCTTTCTTTCTTTCTTTCTTTCTTCTTTCTTTCTTTCTTCTCTTCCTTCTTCTTTCCTTCCTTCCTTCCTTCCTTCCTTCCTTCCTTCCTTCCTTCCTCCTGTCCTTCCTTCTCTTCCTTCCTTCCTTCCTCCTTCTCACTTCTCTCAATCTTCCTTC